>NW_025728065.1:0-300000 GCF_021461385.2 Schistocerca piceifrons
ACTAGTAATAGATTCCGATGTTTCACTCCCGGTTTACTGTATCCCTTGGACCTTGTTATTGACGATGAAACACAAAAATTGCATCGGAATTAAATAGAAAAGGCACAATGCTGACTTAAGTACAAGAACACTGACTCTTCTTACTGTCTAATGCTTTGAACCATTTATGTGACACTAGTTATAGATTCCGATGCTTCACTTCAGGTTTACTGTATCCCTTGGACCATCTTATTGACGATGAAACACAGAAATTGCATCAGAATTAAATACAAAAGGCAAAATGCCGACTTAAGTACACGAAGACAAACTCTTCTTACTGTCTATGTTTTGAACCATTCCTGTGACAACAAGTTATAGATTCCGATGGCTACAGTCCAGGTTTACTGTAATCCCTTGGACCTTCTTATTGACGATGAAACACAGATATTGCATCGAAATTAAATACAAAAGGCACAATGCCCGACATCAGTACAAGACGTCTGACTCTTCTTACTGTCTATGTTTTGAACCATTACTGTGACACTAGTTATAGATTACGATGCTTCACTCCAGGTTTTACAGTATCCCTTGGACCTTCTTATTGACGATGAAACACAGAAATTGCATCGGAATTAAATACAAGAGCACAATGCCGACTTAAGGGGCAAGAAGATTGACTCTTCTTACTGACTATAATATGAACCATTCCTGTGACACTAGTTATAGATTCCGATGCTTCACTTTAGGTTTACCGTTTTCCATCTGACCTTCCTATTGAAGATGAAAAACAGAAATTGCATCGGAATTAAATACAAAAGGCACAATGCCGACTTAAGTACAAGAAGACTGACCCTTCTTACTGTCTATGTTTGAACCATTCCTGTGACACTAGTTATAGATTCCGATGCTTCAACTTCAGGTTTCCTGCATTCCCTGTGACCTTCTTATTGATGGTGAAACACGGAAATTGCATCGGAATTAAATACGAAATGCCCACAATGCCAACTTAAGTACAAGAATATTGACTCTTCTTACTGACTATGTTTTGAACCCACTCCTGTGACACTAGTTATAGATTTCCGATGCTTCACTTTACGATTACTGTATCCCTCTGACCTTCTTATTGATGATGAAACATATATATTGCATCGGAATAAGATACAAAAGGCACAACACCGACTTAAGGACAAGAAGACTGTCTGTTCTTAGTGACTATGCCTTTTGAACCATTCCTGTGACACTAGTTATAGATTCGGAAGCTTCACTTCAGGTTTATTGTATACCTCTTCACCTTCCTATTGACGACGAAACACAGAAATTGCATCGGAATTAAATACAAAAAAGCACAATGCCGACTTAAGTACAAGAAGACCGACTCTTCCTACTGTCTATGTATTGAATCATTCCTGGGACACTAATTTTGATTCCGATGCTTCACTTCAGGTTTACTGTATCCCACTGACCTTCTTCTTGACGATGAAACACAGAAATTGCATCGGAATTAAATACAAAAGGCACAATGCCGACTTATGGACAAGAAGACTCACTCTTCATACTGACTATGATTTTGAACCATTCCTGTGACACTAGTTATAGATTCCCGATGCTTCACTTCAGGTTTACTGTTTCCCTCTGACCATCCTATTGACAATGAAACACAGAAATTGCATCGGAATTAAATACGAAAGGCACAATGCCGACTTAAGTACAAGAAGACTGACTCTTCTCACTGTCTATATTTTGAACCATTCCAGTGACACTAGTTATAGATTCCGATGCTTCACTTCAGGTTTACTGTATCCCTTGGACCTTCTTATTGACGATGAAACACAGAAATTGCCATCGGAATTAATTAGAAAAGGCACAACGCCGACTTAAGTACAAGAAGGCTGTTTTCTTCTTACTGTCTATGTTTTGAAACCATTCCTATGACACTAGTTGTACATTTCCGATGCTTAACTTCAGGTTCACTGTATCCCTTGGACCTTCTTATTGACGATGAAACACAGACATTGCATCGGAATTAAATACAACAGGCAACAATGCCGACTTAAGTACAAGAAGACTGACTCTTCTTACTGTCTATGTTGTGAACCATTCCATTGACACTAGTTATAGATTCCGATGCTTCACTCCAGGTTTACTGTATCCCTCTGACCTTCTTATTGACCGAGGAAACACAGAAATTGTATCGGAATTAAATAGAAAAGGCACAATGCTTACTTAAGTACAAGAAGACTGACTCTTCTTACTGTCTACGTTTTTGATCCATTCCTGTGACACTAGTTATAGATTCCGATGCATCACTCCAGGTTTACTGTATCCCTTCGACCTTGTTGTTGACGATGAAATACAGAAATTGCATCGGAACTAAATACAAAAGGCACAATGCCGACTTAAGTACAAGAAGACTGACTCTTTCTACTGTCTATGTTTTGAACCATTCCCTGTGACACTAGTTATGGATTCCGATGCTTCACTTCAGGTTTACTGTATCCCTTGGACCTTGTTATTGACGATGAAACACAGAAATTGCATCGGAATTAAATACATAAGGCACAATCCCGACTTAAGTACATGAAGACCGACTCTCCAAACTGACTATTATTTGAACCATTCCTGTGACACTAGTTATAGATTCCGATGCTTCACTCCAGGTTTTTACTGTATCCCTCTGACCTTCTTATTGGACGAGGAAACACAGAAATTGTATCGGAATTAAATAGAAAAGCCACAATGCTTACTTAAGTACAAGAAGACTGACTCTTCTTACTGACTAACGTTTTTGAATCATTCCTGTGACACTTGTTATAGATTCCGATGCATGGCTTCAGTTTTACTGTATCCCTTGGACCTTGTTATTGACGATGAAACACAGAAATTGCATCGGAATTAAATACAAAAGGCACAATGCCTACTTAAGGACAAGAAGGCTGACCTCTTCTTACTGACCTATGTTTTGAAACCATTCCTGTGACACTAGCTATAGATGCCGATGCTTCACTTCAGGTTTCCTGCATCCCTCTGACCTTCTTATTGCCGGTGTAACACAGAAATTGCATCGGAATTAAATACGAAATGCACAATGCCAACTTAGGTACAAGAAGATTGACTCTACTTACTGACTATGTTTTGAACCACTCCTGTGACACTAGTTATAGATTCCGATGCTTCACTTCAGGATTACTGTATCCCTCTGACCTTCTTATTGATGATGAAACATAGATATTGCATCGGAAAAAGATACAAAAGGCACAATGCCGTCTTAAGTACAGAAGACTGACTCTTCTTACTGCTTATGTTTTGAACTATTCCTGTGACATTAGTTATAGATTCCCAATGCTTCACTTCAGGTTTACTGTATCCCTTAGACCCTTTTTATTGACGATGAAACACAGAAATTTGCGTCGGAATTAAATACAAAAGCAAATGCCGACTAAAGTACACGAAGACTGACTCTTCTTACTGTCTATGTTTTGAACCATTCCTGTGAAAACAAGTTATAGATTCCGATGCTACACTCCAGGTTTACTGTATCCCTTGGACCTTCGTATTGACGATGAAACACAGAAATTGCATCGGAATTAAATACAAAAGGCACAATGCCCGACTTAAGGGACAAGAAGACTGTATGTTCTTACTGACTATGCTTTGAACCATTCCTGTGACACTAGTTATAGATTCCGAAGCCTTCACTTCAGGTATATTGTATCCCTCCGACCTTCCTATTGACGACGAAACACAGAAATTGCATCGGAATTAAATAGAAAAGGCACAATGCCGACTTAAGTACAAGAAGACTGACTCCTCTTACTGTCTATGTTTGAACCATTCCTGTGACACTAGTTTTTAGATTCCGATGCTTCACTCCAGGTTTACTGTATCCCTTGGACCCATCTTATTGACGATGAAACACAGAATTTGCCATCGGATTTAAATACAAAAGGCACAATGCCGACTTAAGTACAAGAAGACTGACTCTTCCTACTGTCTATGTTTGAAACATTCCTGTGACACTAGTTTTGGATTCCGATGCCTTCACTTCAGGTATACTGTATCCCACTGACCTTCTTATTGACGATGAAACACAGAAATTGCATCGAAATTAAATACATAAGGCACAATGCCGACTTATGGACAAGAAGACTCACTCTTCATATTGACTATGTTTTGAACCATTCCTGTGACACTAGTTATAGATTCCGATGCTTCACTTCAGGTTTACTGTTTCCCCTCTGACCTTTCTATTGACGATGAAACACAGAAATTGCATCGGAATTAAATACAAAAGGCCACAAAGCCGACTTAAGTACAAGAAGACTGACTTTTTCTTACCGTCTATATTTTGAACCATTCCAGTGACACTAGTTATAGATTCCGATGCTTCACTTCATGTTTACTGTATCCCTTGGACCTTCTTATTGACGATGAAACACAGAAATTGCATCGGAATTAATTAGAAAACGGCACAACGCCGACTTAAGTACAAGAAGGCTGTTTCTTCTTACTGTCTATGTTTTGAACCATTCCTATGACACTAGTTGTACATTCCGATGCTTAACTTCAGGTTCACTGTATACCTTGGACCTTCTTATTGACGATGAAACACAGACATTGCATCAGAATTAGATAGAAAATGCACAATGCCGACTTAAGGACAAGAAGACTGACTCTTCTTACTGACTATGTTCTGAACCATTCCTGTGACACTTGCTATAGATTCCGAAGCTTCACATCTGGTATACTGCATCCCTCAGACCTTCTTATTGACGATGAAACACAGATATTGCATCGGAATTAAATACAAAAAGGCACAATGCCGACTTAAGTACAAGAAGACTGACTCTTCTTACCGTCCTATGTTGTGAACCATTCCATTGACACTAGTTATAGATTCCGATGCTTCACTCCAGGTTTACTGTATCCCTCTGACCTTCTTATTGACGAGGAAACACAGAAATTGTATCGGAATTAAATAGAAAAGCCACAATGCTTACTTAAGTACAAGAAGACTGACTCTTCTTACTGTCTACGTTTTTGAACCATTCCTGTGACACTAGTTATAGATTCCGATGCATCACTCCAGGTTTACTGTATCCCTTGGACCTTGTTATTGACGATGAAATACAGAAATTGCATCGGAACTAAATAGAAAAGGCAGAATGCCGACTTAAGTACAAGAAAGACTGACTCTTTCTATTGTCTATGTTTTGAACCATTCCTGTGACACTAGTTATGGATTCCGATGCTTCACTTCAGGTTTGCTGTATCCCTCTGACCTTCTTATTGATGATGAAACATGGATATTGCATCGGAATAAGATACAAAAGGCACAATGCCGTCTTAAGTACAGAAGACTGACTCTTCTTACTGCCTATGCTTTGAACTATTCCTGTGACACTAGTTTATAGATTCCGATGCTTCACTTCAGGTTTACTGTATCCCCTTAGACCTTCTTATTGACGATGAAACACAGAAATTGCGTCGGAATTAAATACAAAAGCAAATGCCGACTAAAGTACACCGAAGACTGACTCTTCTTACTGTCTATGTTTGAACCATTCCTGTGAAACAAGTTATAGATTCCCGATGCTACACTCCAGGTTTTACTGTATCCCTTGGACCTTCGTATTGACGATGAAAACACAGAAATTGCATCGGAATTAAATACAAAAGGCCACAATGCCGACTTAAGGACAAGAAGACTGTTTGTTCTTACTGACTATGCTTTGAACCATTCCTGTGACACTAGTTTATAGATTCCGAAGCTTCACTTCAGGTTTATTGTATCCCTCCGACCTTCCTATTGACGACGAAACACAGAAATTGCTTCGTAATTAAATAGAAAAGGCACAATGCCGACTTAAGTACAAGAAGGACTGACTCCTCTTACTGTCTATGTTTGAACCATTCCTGTGACACTAGTTTTAGATTCCGATGCTTCACTCCAGGTTTACTGTATCCCTTGTCCCTTCTTATTGACGATGAAACACAGAAATTGCATCGGATTTAAATACAAAAGGCACAATGCCGACCTTAAGTACAAGAAGACTGACTCTTCCTACTGTCTATGTTTTGAATCATTCCTGTGACACTAGTTTTGGATTCCGATGCTTCACTTCAGGTAATCTGTATCCCACTGACCTTCTTATTGACGATGAAACACGGAAATTGCATCGAAATTAAATACATAAGGCACAATGCCGACTTATGGACAAGAAGACTCACTCTTCATACTGACTATGTTTTGAACCATTCCCTGTGACACTAGTTATAGAGTCCGATGCTTCACTTCAGTTTACTGTTTTCCCTCTGACCTTTCTATTGACGATGAAACACAGAAATTGCATCGGAATTAAATACAAAAGGCACAATGCCGACTTAAGTACAAGAAGACTGACTCTTCTTACCGTCTATATTTTGAACCATTCCAGTGACTCTAGTTATAGATTCCGATGCTTCACTTCATGTTTACTGTATCCCTTCGACCTTCTTATTGACGATGAAAACACAGAAAATTGCATCGGAAATAAATCCAAAAGGCACAATGCCGACTTAAAGTACAAGACGTCTGACTCTTCTTACTGTCTATGCTTTGAACCATTACTTTGACACTAGGTTATAGATTCCGATGCTTCACTCCAGGTTTACAGTATCCCTTGGACCCCTCTTATTGACGATGAAACACAGAAACTTGCGTCGGAATTAAATACAAGAGGCACAATGCCTACTTAAGGACAAGAAGGCTGTTTCTTCTTACTGTCTATGTTTTGAACCATTTCCCCTATGACACTAGTTGTACATTCCGATGCTTAACTTCAGGTTCACTGTATCCGTTGGACCTTCTTATTGACGATGAAACACAGACATTGCATCAGAATTAAATACAAAACGCACAATGCCAACTTAAGGACAAGAAGACTGACTCTTCTTACTGACTATGTTCTGAACCATTCCTGTGACACTTGCTATAGATTCCGATGCTTCACATCTGGTATACTGCATCCCTCAGACCTTCTTATTGACGATGAAACACAGATATTGCATCGGAATTAAATACATAAGGCACAATGCCGACTTAAGTACAAGAAGACTGACTCTTTCTACTGTCTATGTTTTGAACCATTCCTGTGACACTAGTTATGGATTCCGATGCTTCACTTCAGGTTTACTGTATCCCTTGGACCTTCTTATTGACGATGAAACACAGAAATTGCATCGGAATTAAATACATAAGGCACAATGCCGACTTAAGTACATGAAGACCGACTCTCCTACTGACTATTATTTGAACCATTCCTGTGACACTAGTTATAGATTCCGACGCTTCACTTCAAGTTTACTGTATCCCTCTGACCTTCTTATTGACGAGGAAACACAGAAAATGAATCGGAATTAAATTGAAACGTTACAATGCCTATTTAAGTACAAGAAGACTGACTCTTCTTACTGACTACGTTTTTGAACCATTCCTGTGACACTTGTTATAGATTCCGATGCATGGCTTCAGTTTTACTGTATCCCTTGGACGTTGTTATTGACGATGAAACACACAAATTGCATCGGAATTAAATACAAAAGGCACAATGCCTACTTAAGGACAAGAAGACTGACTCTTCTTACTGACTATGTTTTGAACCATTCCTGTGACACTAGCTATAGATTCCGAAGCTTCACTTCATGGTTTATTGTATCCCCTCCGACCTTCCTGTTGACGACGAAACACAGAAATTGCATCGGAATTAAATAGAAAAGGGCACAATGCCGACTTAAGTACAAGAGAAGACTGACTCCTCTTACTGTCTATGTTTGAACCATTCCTGTGACACTAGTTTTAGATTCCGATGCTTCACTCCAGGTTTACTGTATCCCTTGGACCTTCTTATTGACGATGAAAACACAGAAATTGCATCGGATTTAAATACAAAAGGCACAATGCCGACTTAAGTACAAGAAGACTGACTCTTCCTACTGTCCTATGTTTGAAACATTCCTGTGACACTAGTTTTGGATTCCGATGCTTCACATCAGGTATACTGTATCCCACTGACCTTCTTATTGACGATGAAACACAGAAATTGCATCGAAATTAAATACATAAGGGACAATGCCGACTTATGGACAAGAAGACTCACTCTTCATACTGACTATGTTTTGAACCATTCCTGTGACACTAGTTATAGATTCCGATGCTTCACTTCAGGTTTACTGTTTCCCTGTGACCTTTCTATTGACGATGAAACACAGAAAATTGCATCGGAATTTAAATACAAAAGGCACAATGCCGACTTAAGTACAAGAAGACTGACTCTTCTTACCGTCTATATTTTGAAACCATTCCCAGTGACACTAGTTATAGATTCCGATGCTTCACTTCATGTTTACTGTATCCCTTGGACCTTCTTATTGACGATGAACACAGAAATTGCATCGGAAATAAATCCAAAAGGCACAATGCCGACTTAAGTACAAGACGTCTGACTCTTCTTACTGTCTATGCTTTGAACCATTACTGTGACACTAGGTATAGATTCCGATGCTTCACTCCAGGTTTACAGTATCCCTTGGACCCTCTTATTGACGATGAAACACAGAAATTGCGTCGGAATTAAATACAAGAGGCACAATGCCAACTTAAGGACAAGAAGGCTGTTTCTTCTTACTGTCTATGTTTTGAACCATTCCTATGACACTAGTTGTACATTCCAATGCTTCACTTCAGGTTCACTATATCCCTTGGACCTTCTTATTGACGATGAAACACAGACATTGCATCAGAATTAAATACAAAAGGCACAATGCCGACTTAAGGACAAGAAGACTGACTCTTCTTACTGACTATGTTCTGAACCATTCCTGTGACACTAGCTATAGATTCCGATGCTTCACATTTGGTATACTGCATCCCTCAGACCTTCTTATTGACGATGAAAACACAGAAATTGCATCGGAATTAAATACAAAAGGCACAATTGCCGACTTAAGTACTAGAAGACTGACCCTTCTTACTGTCTATGTTGTGAACCATTTCCCATTGACACTAGTTATAGATTCCGATGCTTCACTTCAAGTTTATTGTGTCCCTCTGACCTTATTATTAACGATGAAACACAGAAATTGCGTCGGAAATTAAATAGAAAAGGCACAATGTCGACTTAAGTACAAGAAGACTGACTCTTCTTACTGTCTATGTTTTTGAACCATTCCTGTGACACTAGTTATAGATTCCGATGCTTCACTTCAGGTTTACTGTTTCCCTCTGACCATCCTATTGACAATGAAACACAGAAATTGCATCGGAATTAAATACGAAAGGCACAATGCCGACTTAAGTACAAGAAGACTGACTCTTCTCACTGTCTATATTTTGAACCATTCCAGTGACACTAGTTATAGATTCCGATGCTTCACTTCAGGTTTACTGTATCCCCTTGGACCTTCTTATTGGACGATGAAAACACAGAAATTGCATCGGAATTAATTAGAAAAGGCACAATGCCGACTTAAGTACAAGAAGGCTGTTTCTTTCTTACTGTCTATGTTTTGAACCATTCCTATGACACTAGTTGTACATTCCGATGCTTAACTTCAGGTTCACTGTATCCCTTGGACCTTCTTATTGACGATGAAACACAGACATTGGCATTAGAATTAAATACAAAATGCACAATGGCGACTTAAGGACATGAAGACTGACTCCTTCTTACTGACTATGTTCTGAACCATTCCTGTGACACTTGCTATGGATTCCGATGCTTCACATCTGGTATAACTGCATCCCTCAGACCTTCTTATTGACGATGAAACACAGATATTGCATCGGAATTAAATACAAAAGGCACAATGCCGACTTAAGTACAAGAAGACTGACCCCTTCTTACTGTCTATGTTGTGAACAATTCCATTGACACTAGTTATAGATTCCGATGCTTCACTCCAGGTTTACTGTATCCCTCTGACCTTCTTATTGACGAGGAAACACAGAAAATGAATCGGAATTAAATTGAAACGTTACAATGCCTATTTAAGTACAAGAAGACTGACTCTTCTTACTGACTTACGTTTTGAACCATTGATGTGACACTAGCTATAGATTTCCCGATGCTTCACTTCAGGTTTCCTGCATCCCCTCTGACCTTCTTATTGCCCGGTGTAACACAGATATTGCATCGGAATTAAATACAAAAGGCACAATGCCGACTTAAGTACAAGAAGACTGACCCTTCTTACTGTCTATGTTGTGAACCATTCCATTGACACTAGTTATAGATTTCCGATGCTTCACTCCAGGTTTACTGTATCCCTCTGACCTTCTTATTGACGAGGAAACACAGAAATTGTATCGGAATTAAATAGAAAAGCCACAATGCTTACTTAAGTACAAGAAGACTGACTCTTCTTACTGTCTACGTTTTTGAACCATTCCTGTGACACTAGTTATAGATTCCGATGGCATCACTCCAGGTTTACTGTATCCCTTGGACCTTGTTATTGACGATGAAATACAGACATTGCATCGGAACTAAATAGAAAAGGCACAATGCCGACTTAAGTACAAGAAGACTGACTCTTTCTACTGTCTATGTTTTTGAACCCATTCCTGTGACACTTGTTATAGATTCCGATGCATGGCTTCAGTTTTTACTGTATCCCTTGGACCTTGTTATTGACGATGAAACACAGAAAATTGCATCGGAATTAAATACAAAAGGCACAAATGCCCTACTTAAGGACAAGAAGACTGACTCTTCTTACTGACTATGTTTTGAACCATTCCTGTGACACTAGCTATAGATGCCGATGCTTCACTTCAGGTTTTCCTGCATCCCCTCTGACCTTCTTATTGCCGGTGTAACACAGAAATTGCATCGGAATTAAATACGAAATGCACAATGCCAACTTAGGTACAAGAAGATTGACTCTTCTTACTGGACTATGTTTTGAACCACTCCTGTGACACTAGTTATAGATTCCGATGCTTCACTTCAGGATTACTGTATCCCTCTGACCTTCTTATTGATGATGAAAACATAGATATTGCATCGGAATAAGATACAAAAGGCACAATGCCGTCTTAAGTACAGAAGACTGGACTCTTCTTACTGCCCTATGTTTTTGAAACTATTCCCTGTGACACTAGTTATAGATTCCGATGCTTCACTTCAGGTTTACTGTATCCCTTAGACCTTCTTATTGACGATGAAACACAGAAATTGCGTCCCCGAATTAAAATACAAAAGCAAATGCCGACTAAAGTACACGAAGACTGACTCTTCTTACTGTCCTATGTTTGAACCATTCCTGTGAAAACAAGTTATAGATTCCGATGCTACACTCCAGGTTTTACTGTATCCCTTGGAACTTCGTATTGACGATGAAAACACAGAAAATTGCATCGGAATTAAATACAAAAGGCACAATGCCGACTTAAGGACAAGAAGACTGTTTGTTCTTACTGACTATGCTTTGAACCATTCCTGTGACACTAGTTATAGATTCCGAAGCTTCACTTCAGGTTTATTGTATCCCTCCGACCTTCCTATTGACGACGAAACACAGAAAATTGCATCGGAACTAAATAGAAAAGGGCACAATGCCGACTTAAGTACAAGAAGACTGACTCCTCTTACTGTCTATCTTTGAACCATTCCTGTGACACTAGTTTTAGATTCCGATGCTTTACTCCAGGTTTACTGTGTCCCTTGGACCTTCTTATTGACGATGAAACACAGAAATTGCATCGGATTTAAATACAAAAGGCACAATGCCGACTTAAGTACAAGAAGACTGACTCTTTCCTACTGTCTATGTTTGAATCATTCCTGTGACACTAGTTTTTGGATTCCGATGCTTCACTTCAGGTATACTGTATCCCACTGACCTTCTTATTGACGATGAAAAACACAATACTGTATCCCACTGACCTTCTTATTGACGATGAAACACAGAAATTGCATCGAAATTAAATACATAAGGCACAATGCCGACTTATGGACAAGAAGACTCACTCTTCATACTGACTATGTTTTGAACCATTCCTGTGACACTAGTTATAGATTCCGATGCTTCGCTTCAGGTTTACTGTTTCCCTCTGACCTTTCTATTGACGATGAAACACAGAAATTGCATCGGAATTAAATACAAAAGGCACAATGCCGACTTAAGTACAAGAAGACTGACTTTTCTTACCGTCTATATTTTGAACCATTCCAGTGACACTAGTTATAGATTCCGATGTTTCACTTTATGTTTACTGTATCCCTTGGACCTTCTTATTGACGATGAAACACAGAAATTGCATCGGAAATAAATCCAAAAGGCAAAATGCCGACTTAAGTACAAGACGTCTGACTCTTCTTACTGTCTATGCTTTGAACCATTACGGTGACACTAGGTATAGATTCCGATGCTTCACTCCAGGTTTACAGTATCCCTTGGACCCTCTTAGTGACGATGAAACACAGAAATCGCGTCGGAATTAAATACAAGAGGCACAATGCCAACTTAAGGGCAAGAAGGCTGTTTCTATTTACTGTCTATGTTTTGAACCATTCCTATGACACTAGTTGTACATTCCGATGCTTCACTTCAGGTTCACTGTATCCCTTGGACCTTCTTATTGACGATGAAACACAGACATTGCATCAGAATTAAATACAAAAGATGCCGACTTAAGGACAAGAAGACTGACTCTTCTTACTGACTATGTTCTGAACCATTCCTGTGACACTAGCTATAGATTCCGATGCTTCACATCTGGTATACTGTATCCCTCAGACCTTCTTATTGACGATGAAACACAGAAATTGCATCGGAATTAAATACAAAAGGCACAATGCCGACTTAAGTACAAGAAGACTGACCCTTCTTACTGTCTATGTTGTGAACCATTCCATTGACACTAGTTATAGATTCCGATGCTTCACTTCAAGTTTATTGTATCCCTCTGTCCTTCTTATTGGCGATGAAACACAGAAATTGCATCGCAATGAAATACAAAAGGCACAGTGCCGACTTGACCACAAGAAGACTGACTCTTCTTACTGACTATGTTTTGAACCATTCCTGTGACACTTGTTATAGATTCCGATGCTTCACTTCAGGTTTACTGTATACCTTGGACCTTCTCATTGACGATGAAACAGCAGAAATTGCATCGGAATTAAATACAAAATGCACAGTGCCGACTTAAGTACAAGAAGGACTGACTCTTCCTACTGTCTATGTTTAGAATCCTTCCTGTCACACTAGTTTTGCATTCCGATGCTTCAATTCAGTTTTACTATATTCCTCTGACCTTCTTATTGGCGATGAAACACAGAAATTGCATCGGAATGAAATACAAAAGGCACAATGCCGGCTTAAGTACAAGTAGACTGACTCTTCCTACTGTCTATGTTTTGAACCTATTCCTGTGACACTAGTTATAGATTCCGATGCTTCACTTCTGGTTTACTGTATCCCTCTGAGCCGTATTGCCGATGAAACTCAGAAATTGCATCGGAATTAAATACAAAAGGCACAATGCCAACTTATGGACAAGAAGACTGACTATTCTTACTGACTATGTTTTGAACAATTCCTGTGACACTAGTTATAGATTCCGTTGCTTCACTTGAGGTTTACTGTTTCCCTCGGACCTTCTTATTGACGATGAAACACAGAAATTGCATCGGAATTAAATACAAAAGAAACAATGCCGACTTAAGTACAAGAAGACTGACTCTTCTACTGTCTATGTTTTGAACCTTTTCTGTGACACTATTTATAGAGTCCGATGCTTCGCTTCAGGTTTTACTGTATCCCTTGGGCCTTCTTAATGCCGGTGAAACACAGAAATTGCATCGGAATTAAATACGAAATGCACAATGCCAATTTAAGTACAAGAAGATTGACTCTTCTTACTGACTATGTTTTGGACCATTCCTGTGACACTAATTATTGATTCCGATGCTTCACTTTAGGATTTCTGCATCCCTCTGACCTTCTTATTGATGATGAAACACAGAAATTGCATCGGAATAAGATACAAAAGGCACAATGCCGACTTAAGTACAAGAAGACTGACTCTTCCTACTGTCTATGTTTGAATCATTCCTGTGACACTAGTTTTGGATTCCGATGCTTCACTTCTGGTTTACTGTATCCCTCTGACCGTATTGCCGATGAAACTCAGAAATTGCATCGGAATTAAATACAAAAGGCACAATGCCGACTTAAGGACAAGAAGACTGACTATTCTTACTGACTATGTTTAAAACAATTCCTGTGACACTAGTTATAGATTCCGTTGCTTCACTTGAGGTTTACTGTTTCCCTTGGACCTTCTTATTGACGATGAAACACAGAAATTGCATCGGAATTAAATACAAAAGAAACAATGCCGACTTAAGTACAAGAAGACTGACTCTTCTACTGTCTATGTTTTAAACCATTCCTGTGACACTAGTTATAGATTCCGATGCTTCACTTATGGTTTACTGTACCCCTTAGACCTTCTTATTGACGATGAAACACAGAAATTGCGTCGGAATTAAATACAAAAGCAAATGCCGACTGAAGTACACAAAGACTGACTCTTCTTACTGTCTATGTTTTGAACCATTCCTGTGAAACAAGTTATAGATTCCGATGCTACACTCCAGGTTTACTGTATCCCTTGGACCTTCGTATTGACGATGAAACACAGAAATTGCATCGGAATTAAATACAAAAGGCACAATGCCGACTTAAGGACAAGAAGACTGTTTGTTCTTACTGACTATGCTTTGAACCATTCCTGTGACACTAGTTATAGATTCCGAAGCTCACTTCAGGTTATTGTATCCCTCCGACCTTCCTATTGACGATGAAACACAGAAATTGCATCGGATTTAAATACAAAAGGCACAATGCCGACTTAAGTACAAGAAGACTGACTCTTCCTACTGTCTATGTTTGAATCATTCCTGTGACACTAGTTTTGGATTCCGATGCTTCACTTCAGGTATACTGTATCCCACTGACCTTCTTATTGACGATGAAACTCAGAAATTGCATCGAAATTAAATACATAAGGCACAATGCCGACTTATGGACAAGAAGACTTCACTCTTCATACTGACTATGTTTTGAACCATTTTTGTGACACTTGTTATAGATTCCGATGCTTCACTTCAGGTTTACTGTTTCCCTCTGACCTTTCTATTGACGATGAAACACAGAAATTGCATCGGAATTAAATACAAAAGGCACAATGCCGACTTAAGTACAAGAAGACTGACTCTTCTTACCGTCTATATTTTGAACCATTCCAGTGACACTAGTTATAGATTCCGATGCTTCACTTCATGTTTACTGTATCCCTTGGACCCTTCTTATTGACGATGAAACACAGATATTGCATCGGAAATAAATCCAAAAGGCACAATGCCGACTTAAGGACAAGACGTCTGACTCTTCTTACTGTCAATGCTTTGAACCATTACTGTGACACTAGGTATAGATTCCGATGCTTCACTCCAGGTTTACAGTATCCCTTGGACCCTCTTATTGACGATGAAACACAGAAATTACGTCGGAATTAAATACAAGAGGCACAATGCCAACTTAAGGACAAGAAGGCTGTTTCTTCTTTCTGTCTATGTTTTGAACCATTCCTATGACACTAGTTGTACATTCCGATGCTTCACTTCAGGTTCACTGTATCCCTTGGACCTTCTTATTGACGATGAAACACAGAAATTGCATCGGAATTAAATACAAAAGAAACAATGCCGACTTAAGTACAAGAAGACTGACTCTTCTACTGTCTATGTTTTGAACCTTTTCTGTGACACTATTTATAGAGTCCGATGCTTCGCTTCAGGTTTACTGTATCCCTTGGGCCTTCTTAATGCCGGTGAAATACAGAAATTGCATCGGAATTAAATACGAAATGCACAATGCCAACTTAAGTACAAGAAGATTGACTCTTCTTACTGACTATGTTTTGGACCATTCCTGTGACACTAGTTATTGATTCCGATGCTTCACTTTAGGATTTCTGTATCCCTCTGACCTTCTTATTGATGATGAAACACAGAAATTGCATCGGCATAAGATACAAAAGGCACAATGCCGACTTAAGTACAAGAAGACTGACTCTTCTTACTGTCTATGTTTTAAACCATTCCTGTGACACTAGTTATAGATTCCGATGCTTCACTTCAGGTTTACTGTATCCCTTAGACCATCTTATTGACGATGAAACACAGAAATTGCATTGGAATTAAATACAAAAGGCAAACGCCGACTTAAGTACACGAAGACTGACTCTTCTTACTGTCTATGTTTTGAACCATTCCTGTGACACAAGTTATAGATTTCGATGTTACACTCCAGGTTTACTGTATCCCTTGAACCTTCTCATTGTCGATGGAACACAGAAATTGCATCGGAATTCAATACAAAAGGCACAATGCCGACTTACGGACAAGCAGACTGACTGTTCTACTGACTATGTTTGAACCATTCCTGTGACACTAGTTATAGATTCCGATGCTTCACTTCAGGTTTATTGTATCCCACTGACCTTCTTATTGACGATAAAACACAGAAATTGCATCCGAATTAAATAGAAAAGGCACTTCAGGTTTACTGTATCCCTTGGACCTTCTTATTGATGATGAAACACAGAAATTGCATCGGAATTAGATACAAAAGGCACAATGCCGACTTATGGACAAGAAGACTGTTTGTTCTTACTGACTATGCTTTGAACCATTCCTGTGACACTAGTTATAGATTCCGAAGCTCACTTCAGGTTATTGTATCCCTCCGACCTTCCTATTGACGATGAAACACAGAAATTGCATCGGATTTAAATACAAAAGGCACAATGCCGACTTAAGTACAGGAAGACTGACTCTTCCTACTGTCTATGTTTGAATAATTCCTGTGACACTAGTTTTGGATTCCGATGCTTCACTTCAGGTATACTGTATCCCACTGACCTTCTTATTGACGATGAAACTCAGAAATTGCATCGAAATTAAATACATAAGGCACAATGCCGACTTATGGACAAGAAGACTCACTCTTCATACTGACTATGTTTTGAACCATTCCTGTGACACTTGTTATAGATTCCGATGCTTCACTTCAGGTTTACTGTTTCCCTCTGACCTTTCTATTGACGATGAAACACAGAAATTGCATCGGAATTAAATACAAAAGGCACAATGCCGACTTAAGTACAAGAAGACTGACTCTTCTTACCGTCTATATTTTGAACCATTCCAGTGACACTAGTTATAGATTCCGATGCTTCACTTCATGTTTACTGTATCCCTTGGACCTACTTATTGACGATGAAACACAGAAATTGCATCGGAAATAAATCCAAAAGGCACAATGCCGACTTAAGTACAAGACGTCTGACTCTTCTTACTGTCTATGCTTTGAACCATTACTGTGACACTAGGTATAGATTCCGATGCTTCACTCCAGGTTTACAGTATCCCTTGGACCCTCTTATTGACGATGAATTACAGAAATTGCCTCGGAATTAAATACAAAAAGGCACAATGCCGATTTAAGTACAAGAAGACTGACTCCTTTTACTGACTATGTTTTGAACCATTCATGTGACACTTGTTATAGATTCCGATGCTTCACTTCAGGTTTACTGTTTCCCTCTGACCTTTCTATTGACGATGAAACACAGAAATTGCGTCGGAATTAAATACAAGAGGCACAATGCCAACTTAAGGACAAGAAGGCTGTTTCTTCTTTCTGTCTATGTTTTGAACCATTCCTATGACACTAGTTGTACATTCCGATGCTTCACTTCAGGTTCACTGTATCCCTTGGACCTTCTTATTGACGATGAAACACAGACATTGCATCAGAATTAAATGCAAAAGGCACAATGCCGACTTAAGGTCAAGAAGACTGACTCTTCTTACTGACTATGTTCTGAACCATTCCTGTGACACTAGCTATAGATTCCGATGCTTCACATCTGGTATACTGTATCCCTCAGACCTTCTTATTGACGATGAAACACAGAAATTGCATTGGAATTAAATACAAAGGGCACAATGCCGACTTAAGTACAAGAAGACTGACCCTTCTTACTGTCTATGTTGTGAACCATTCCATTGACACTAATTATAGATTCCGATGCTTCACTTCAAGTTCATTGTATCCCTCTGACCTTCTTATTAACGATGAAACACAGAAATTGCGTCGGAATTAAATAGAAAAGGCACAATGTCGACTTAAGTACAAGAAGACTGACTCTTCTTACTGTATATGTTTTGAACCATTCCTGTGACGGTAGTTATAGATTCCGATGCTTCACTCCAGGTTTACTGTATCCCTTGGACCTTCTTATTGACGATCAAACACAGAAATTGGATCGGAATTAAATAGAAAAGGCACAATGCCGAGATAAGTACAAGAAGACTGACTCTTCTTACTAACTATGTTTTGAACCATTCCTGTGACACTTGTTATAGATTCCGATGCTTCACTTCAGGTTTACTGTATACCTTGGACCTTCTCATTGACGATGAAACACAGAAATTGCATCGGAATTAAATACAAAATGCACAGTGCCGACTTAAGTACAAGAAGACTGACTCTTCCTACTGTCTATGTTTTGAATCCTTCCTGTGACACTAGTTTTGCATTCCGATGCTTCACTTCAGGTTTACTATATTCCTCTGACCTTCTTATTGGCGATGAAACACAGAAATTGCATCGGAATGAAATACAAAAGGCACAATGCCGGCATAAGTACAAGAAGACTGACTCTTCCTACTGTCTATGTTTTGAACTATTCCTGTGACACTAGTTATAGATTCCGATGCTTCACTTCAGGTTTACTGTATCCCTCTGACCGTATTGCCGATGAAACTCAGAAATTGCATCGGATTTAAATACAAAAGGCACAATGCCGACTTAAGGACAAGAAGACTGACTATTCTTACTGACTATGTTTTGAACAATTCCTGTGACACTAGTTATAGATTCCGTTGCTTCACTTGAGGTTTACTGTTTCCCTTGGACCATCTTATTGACGATGAAACACAGAAATTGCATCGGAATTAAATACAAAAGAAACAATGCCGACTTAAGTACAAGAAGACTGACTCTTCTACTGTCTATGTTTTGAACCTTTTCTGTGACACTATTTATAGAGTCCGATGCTTCGCTTCAGGTTTACTGTATCCTTGGGCCTTCTTAATGCCGGTGAAATACAGAAATTGCATCGGAATTAAATACGAAATGCACAATGCCAACTTAAGTACAAGAAGATTGACTCTTCTTACTGACTATGTTTTGGACCATTCCTGTGACACTAGTTATTGATTCCGATGCTTCACTTTAGGATTTCTGTATCCCTCTGACCTTCTTATTGATGATGAAACACAGAAATTGCATCGGCATAAGATACAAAAGGCACAATGCCGACTTAAGTACAAGAAGACTGACTCTTCTTACTGTCTATGTTTTAAACCATTCCTGTGACACTAGTTATAGATTCCGATGCTTCACTTCAGGTTTACTGTATCCCTTAGACCATCTTATTGACGATGAAACACAGAAATTGCATTGGAATTAAATACAAAAGGCAAACGCCGACTTAAGTACACGAAGACTGACTCTTCTTACTGTCTATGTTTTGAACCATTCCTGTGACACAAGTTATAGATTTCGATGTTACACTCCAGGTTTACTGTATCCCTTGAACCTTCTCATTGTCGATGGAACACAGAAATTGCATCGGAATTCAATACAAAAGGCACAATGCCGACTTACGGACAAGCAGACTGACTGTTCTACTGACTATGTTTGAACCATTCCTGTGACACTAGTTATAGATTCCGATGCTTCACTTCAGGTTTATTGTATCCCACTGCCCTTCTTATTGACGATGAAACACAGAAATTGCATCCGAATTAAATAGAAAAGGCACTTCAGGTTTACTGTATACCTTGGACCTTCTTATTGATGATGAAACACAGAAATTGCATCGGAATTAAATACAAAAGGCACAATGCCGACTTATGGACAAGGAGACTGACTGTTCTTACTGACTATGATTGAACCATTCCTGTGACACTAGTTATAGATTCCGAAGCTTCACTCCAGGGTTACTGTATCCCTTGGACCTTCTTATTGACGATGAAACACAGAAATTGCATCGGAATTAAACACAAAAAGCACAATGCCGACTTAAGTACAAGGAGACTGACTCTTCTTACTGTCTATGTTTTGAACCATTCCATTGGCACTAGTTATAGATTCCGATGCCTCACTCCAGGTGTACTGCTTCCCTTGGACCCTCTTATTGACGATGAAACACAGAAATTGCATCGGAATTAAATAGAAAAGGCACAATCAAGACATAAGTTCAAGAAGACTGACTCTTCTTACTGACTATGTTTTGAACCATTCCTGTGACACTAGTTATAGATTCCAATGCTTCACTTCAGGTTCACTGTATCCCTTGGACCTTCTTGTTGACGATGAAACACAGAAATTGCATCGGAATTAAATACAAAAGGCACAGTGCCGACTTAAATACAAGAAGACTGACTCTTCTTACTGTCTATGTTTTGAACCATTCCTGTGACACTAGTTATGGATTCCCATGCTACACTCCAGGTTTACTCCATCCCTTGGACCATCTTATTGACGATGAAACACAGAAATTGCGTCGGAATTAAATACAAAAGTTCTGGCTATACAAGAAACAAGATACCCAGATGAGGATACAGTACAGGCAGACCAGTACAGGATTTATAAAGGGAAACCAGCGCAGATAGTAAAGAATACAAAAGGTCTTCGGGTATATGGCACAGCATTTGTGATACATAACTCATTCTCTACTAAGGTACTAGAATTTAAATCTAAATCACCAAGAATATCATTGATAACATTCAGAAATAAAAATAAAAAGTACACACTTATAAATGCCCATGCACCAATAAATAAAGACAACCAACAAAATCCAGAGAAAGTGCAGACATTTTGTGAGGAACTGGAAGAAACAATAGGGAAGATCCCTGAGCAACACACTACAATTCTGTTAGGAGACTTTAATGCACAAATTGGAAGAAACGAATTAAAAAAGCACAGGGAGGTTTACAGCACACACTAAAACTAACATGAATGGCCAGAGATTAGTAGAGTTTTGTGAGAAATTCAAATTGAACATTATGACAACTAAATTCCAGAAGAATCCCAAAAAACAAACAACATGGAAATCACCGAACAAATTACTTGGCGAGTTCCAGATTGATCACGTGACAATAAGTTATGATAATTCAAGGGACATTCAAGATGTACAGGTGGTGAAAGGGGCCAACTTTGATTCTGACCATTATCTGACCAAAATTAAGATGAAATTAACACCAGAAAGAAGTCACAAGAGTGACGAAACAAAAATAGCCAAATATAGAGTACAGGACTTAATGCTCAATCAGCAAGTCTTAGACGACTACAAGGAGAAGACAGATAAAATCAAAAGTCACAAATGGGAAGAAATTGCAACCTCAATACGAGACGTAGCAGAACAAACAATTTTACTAACCAAAAAGAAAAAGCATCCCTGGTGGAATGAGGTCTGCGAGAAAGCACTACAGAAAAGAGCCAGAACTTGGGAGAAATACAACTCAACCAAAAGGCCAACTGACTGGGAGCAGTTCAAAACGCAAAGACGTGAAACGACGAAAATCATTAAAAGTGAACGAAGGAAATATGACACACAACAAATACAGAAAATACAAGATGAATTTTCTAAGAACAATACACGCAATTTCTTTCAAACATTCAGAACTACAATAACAAGATATAAACCACCGACACTCTGCTTCAAAGATGAAAAAGGAAATCTGATCACCAGCGTGGAACAAAATTGCCAACACCTAGCGAACTACTTTGAAACGCTGCTAAGCTGCAAAAGACCTGATGAAACCTTGACATTTGAGAAGCCTAAGAATAAGCTACCAGACTCTGAACCACCTAATAAAGAAGAAATTAAAGAGATCTTGAAAGGATTGAAAAACAATAAAGCATCTGGTAAAGATTCGTTAGTCGCGGAACTATTGAAATACGCAGGAGAAAACTTAATAAATAATTTCGAGGCGCTGTTTGAAGAGATTTGGAATACAGAGAAGATTCCGGAGGAATGGAAGACAGCATTGATTCATCCGTTACATAAGAAGGGTGCCAAGACAAATGCAAATAACTACAGAGGTATCTCATTGTTATCAGTGGCCTATAAGATCCTATCCAAGGCACTACAAAACAGGATTGAAAATCAAGTAGAGAAAGAACTGGGTGAATATCAGGCTGGGTTTAGAAAAGGAAGATCATGCAGTGAACAGATATTCAGTCTACTCTCCATAATACAACATCGCGCACGCACATCGAAAAATCTAGTAATTACATTCATAGACTTAAAAAAAGCATATGATTCTATTGATAGACCAACCCTGATTAACACATTAGAAGAATTTGGGATTGATGATAAAAGCAGAAGTCTAATCCAGGAAACCCTTACGGGAACAAAATCGCAAGTGAAGTTTTTGGGTAGATTGTCACAACCGTTTGTAATTGGAACAGGTGTTAGACAAGGGGATGGGCTCTCCCCACTGTTGTTTAACATTGTCCTTGAAAAAGTGGTCAGGGAATGGAGAAAGAAGATGGCAGAAGCTGGAGTGAAAAATGGGATAACGTTAGGAAGAAATAAAACAAAAATTGAATGTCTGGCATTTGCTGATGACATGGCAATATTGGCAGATGACATCGAAACAGCAAAGATTCAGATAGAAATGCTGCATGAGATCGCTGAGAAGACAGGTCTACAAATATCGTATGAAAAGACAGAACTGATGATACAGGACAAAACAGACCCAACACAGACATTGCAAACTAAATATGGAATAATTAAGAGAGTTCATAAATTTAAGTATCTAGGGGAATGGATTACACCGACAGGGTTACCAAATGTTTCACTACAGGAAAGAGCAATAAAGATGGAAACGGCATACCAGCTATGCCGAAATGTATACAATAAAAAGTCGATCTCCATCAATGCCAAGCTCAGGCACTACAATGCGGTAATAAAACCAGAAAGTTTGTATGCGATTGAATGCATCCCACTGAACAGAAAACGTCTGTTGGAGAAATTGGAAATAAAAGAGAGAAAAATAATGAGAAAGATCTTAGGACTTAAAAAGGATGGACAAGATTATAAATTGCGATCCAATAAAGAGTTATACGAGAAAATTGAAAAACTGACAACATACTTTAAAAGACTGAGTTTCTATGGGCATGTCAAAAGAATGGCACCAGAAAGAACGGCAAAGAAAATCCTGGAAAACATGGAAAGCAGAAAGACACAAATTAACTGGCTGAAAGAAGTAAAAGAAGACATTGCAGAAATGAAGATTATACGAGAGACAGTTTACAACAGAATGGAATATAGGAATGCCATCAACAAAATACAGGGATTCAAAGACCGAACGCAATCAAAGAAGACGGGAAAAACCTGGTCGCAAGAACGTAAAGATGCCCACTCAGAAAAAAGTACTGGGAAGAACGCAAGAAAAAGCACAAGAAATGACTGATGCTTAGCGTAGTCCAAAGTTGACTGTAACGAATAATAATAATAATAAAAGGCACAATACCGACTTAAGAACAAGAAGACTGACTGATCTTACTGACTATGTTTGAACCATTCCTGTGACACTAGTTATAAATTCTGATGCTTCACTTCAGGTTTATTGTATCCCTCTGACCTTCTTATTGACGATGAAACACAGAAATTGCATCGGAATTAAATAGAAAAGGCACAATGTCGACTTAAGTACAAGAAGACTGACTCTTCTTACTGTCTATGTTTTGAACCATTCCTGTGACACTAGTTATAGATTCCGATGCATCACTCCAGGTTTACTGTATCCCTTGGACCTCCTTATTGACGATGAAACACAGAAATTGCATCGGAATTAAATAGAAAAGGCACAATGCCGACTTAAGTACAAGAAGACTGACTCTTCTTACTGACTATGTTTTGAACCATTCCTTTGACACTAGTTATAGATTGCGATGCTTCACTTCAGGTTTACTGTATACCTTAAACCTTCTTATTGACGATGAAACACAGAAATTGCATCGGAATTAAATACAAAAGGCACAGTGCCGACTTAAATACAAGAAGACTGACTCTTCCTACTGTCTATGTTTTGAACTATTCCTGTGACACTAGTTATAGATTCCGATGCTTCACTTCAGGTTTATTGTATCCCTCTGACCGTATTGCCGATGAAACTCAGAAATTGCATCGGAATTAAATACAAAAGGCACAACGCCGACTTAAGGACAAGAAGACTGACTATTCTTACTGACTATGTTTTGAACAATTCCTGTGACACAAGTTATAGATTCCGTTGCTTCACTTGAGGTTTACTGTTTCCCTTGGAGCTTCTTATTGACGATGAAACACAGAAATTGCATCGGAATTAAATACAAAAGAAACAATGCCGACTTAAGTACAAGAAGACTGACTCTTCTACTGTCTATGTTTTGAACCTTTTCTGTGACACTATTTACAGAGTCCGATGCTTCGCTTCAGGTTTACTGTATCCCTTTTGCCTTCTTAATGCCGGTGAAACACAGAAATTGCATCGGAATTATATACGAAATGCACAATGCCAACTTAAGTACAAGAAGATTGACTCTTCTTACTGACTATGTTTTGGACCATTCCTGTGACACTAGTTATAGACTCCGATGCTTCACTTTAGAATTTCTGTATCCCTCTGACCTTCTTATTGATGATGAAACACAGAAATTGCATCGGAATAAGATACAAAAGGCACAATGCCGACTTAAGTACAAGAAGACTGATTCTTCCTACTGTCTATGTTTAAAACCATTCCTGTGACACTAGTTATAGATTCCGATGCTTGACTTCAGGTTTACTGTATCCCTTAGACCATCTTATTGACGATGAAACACAGAAATTGCATTGGAATTAAATACAAAAGGCAAACGCCGACTTAAGTACACGAAGACTGACTCTTCTTACTGTCTATGTTTTGAACCATTCCTGTGACACAAGTTATAGATTTCGATGTTACACTCCAGGTTTACTGTATCCCTTGAACCTTCTCATTGTCGATGAAACACAGAAATTGCATCGGAATTCAATACAAAAGGCACAATGCCGACTTACGGACAAGCAGACTGACTGTTCTACTGACTATGTTTGAACCATTCCTGTGACACTAGTTATAGATTCCGATGCTTCACTTCAGGTTTATTGTATCCCACTGACCTTCTTATTGAAGGTGAAACACAGAAATTGCATCGGAACTAAATAGAAAAGGCACAATGTCGACTTAAGTACAAGATGACTGACTCTTCTTACTGTCTATGTTTTGAACCATTCCTGTGACACTAGTTATAGATTCCGATGCTTCACTCCAGGTTTACTGGATCCCTTGGACCTTCTTGTTGACGATGAAACACAGAAATTGCATCGGAATTAAATACAAAAGGCACAATGCCGACTTAAATACAAGAAGACTGACTCTTCTTACTGACTATGTTTTGAACCATTCCTGTGACACTTGTTATAGATTCCGATGCTTCACTTCAGGTTTACTATATACCTTGGATCTTCTTATTGATGATGAAACACAGAAATTGCATCGGAATTAAATACAAAGGGCACAATGCCGACTTAAGGACAAGAAGACTGATTGTTCTTACTGACTATGTTTGAACCATTCCTGTGACACTAGTTATAGATTCCGATGCTTCACTCCAGGTTTACTGTATCCCTTGGACCTTCTTATAGACGATGAAACACAGAAATTGCATCGGAATTAAATACAAAAGGCACAATGCCGACTTAAGTACAAGAACACTGACTCTTCTTACTGACTATGTTTTGAACCATTCTTGTGACACAAGTTATGGATTCCGATGCTTCACTTCAGGTTTACTGTATCCTTCTGACCTTCCTATTGACGATGAAACACAGAAATTGCTTCGGAATTAAATACAAAAGGCACAATGCCGAATTAAGTACAAGAAGACTGACTCTTCTTACTGTCTATTTTTGAACCAGTCCTGTGACACTAGGTATAGACTCCGATGCTTCACTCCAGGTTTACTGTATCCCGTGGACCGTCTTATTGGCGATGAAACACAGAAATTGCGTCGGAATTAAATACAAAAGGCACAATGCCGACTTAAGTAAAAGAAGTCTGACTCTTCTTACTGTCTATGATTTGAACCATTCCTGTGACACTAGTTATAGATTCCGATGCTTCACTCCAGGTTTACTGTATCCCTTGGACCTTCTTATTGACGATGAAACACAGAAATTGCATCAGAATCAAATAGAATATGCACAATGATGACTTTAGTGCAAGAAGACCTACTATTCTTACTGACTATGCTTTGAACCATTCCTGTGACACTAGTTATAGATTCCGATGCTTCACGTTAGGTTTACTGTATCCCTTGGACCTTCTTATTGACGATGAAACACAGAAATTGCATCGGAATTAAATACATAAGGCACAATGCAGAATTAAGTACAACAAGACTGACTCTTCTTACTGTCTATGTTTTGAACCATTCCTGTGACTCTAGTTATAGATTCCGATGCTACACTCCAGGTATACTGTATCCCTCTGACCTTCTTATTGACGATGAAACACAGAAATTGCATCGGAATTAAATACAATAGGCACAATGCCGACTTAAGGACAAGAAGACTGACTCTTCTTACTGTCTATGATTTGAACCATTCCATTGACACCAGTTATAGATTCCGATGCTACACTTCAGGTTTGCTGTATCCCTCTGACCTTCTTATTGACGATGAAACACAGAAATTGCATCGGAACTAAATAGAAAAGGCACAATGTCGACTTAAGTACAAGAAGACTGACTCTTCTTACTCTCTATTATTTGAACCATTCCTGTGACACTAGTTATAGATTCCAATGCTTCACTAAAGGTTTACTGTATCCCTTGGACCTGCTTATTGACGATGAAACACAGAAATTGCATCGGAATTAAATACAAATGGCACAATGCCGACTTAAGTACATGAAGACCGACTCTTCCTACTGACGATGTTTTGAACCACTCCTGTGACACTAGTTATAGATTCCGATGCTTCACTCCAGGTTTACTGTATCCCTTGGTCCTTCTTATTGACGATGAAACACAGAAATTGCATCGGAAATAAATACAAAAGGCACAATGCCGACTTAAGGACAAGAAGACTGACTCTTATAACTGACTATATTTTGAACCTTTCCTGTGACACTAGCTATAGATTCCGATGCTTCACTTCAGGTTTACTGTATCCCCTGGACCTTCTTATTGACGATGAAACACAGAAATTGCATCGGAATTAAATACAAAAGACAAAATGCCAACTTAAGTACACGAAGACTGACTCTTCTTACAGTCTATGATTTGAACCATTCCTGTGACACTAGTTATAGACTCCGATGCTACACTCCTGGTTTACTGTATCCCTTGGTCCTTCTTATTGACGATGAAACACAGAAATTGCATCGGAAATAAATACAAAAGGCACAATGCCGACTTAAGGACAAGAAGACTGACTTTTATTACTGACTACATTTTGAACCTTTCCTGTGACACTAGCTATAGATTCCGATGCTTCACTTCAGGTTTACTGTATCCCCTGGACCTTCTTATTGACGATGAAACACAGAAATTGCATCGGAATTAAATACAAAAGGCAAAATGCCGACTTAAGTACACGAGGACTGACTCTTCTTACTGTCTATGATTTGAACCATTCCTGTGACACTAGTTATAGATTCCGATGCTACACTCCAGGTAAACTGTATCCCTCTGACCTTCTTATTGACGATGAAACACAGAAATTGCATCGGAATTAAATACAATAGGCACAATGCCGACTTAAGGACAAGAAGACTGACTCTTCTTACTGTCTATGATTTGAAGCATTCCATTGACACCAGTTATAGATTCCGATGCTTCACTTCAGGTTTGCTGTATCCCTCTGACCTTCTTATTGACGATGAAACACAGAAATTGCATCGGAACTAAATAGAAAAGGCACAATGTCGACTTAAGTACAAGAAGACTGACTCTTCTTACTGTCTATTATTTGAACCATTCCTGTGACACTAGTTATAGATTCCAATGCTTCACTAAAGGTTTACTGTATCCCTTGGACCTGCTTATTGACGATGAAACACAGAAATTGCATCGGAATTAAATACAAAAGGCACAATGCCGACTTAAGTACATGAGGACCGACTCTTCCTACTGACGATGTTTTGAACCACTCCTGTGACACTAGTTATAGATTCCGATGCTTCACTCCAGGTTTACTGTATCCCTGGGTCCTTCTTATTGACGATGAAACACAGAAATTGCATCGGAAATATATACAAAAGGCACAATGCCGACTTAAGGACAAGAAGACTGACTCTTATTACTGACTATATTTTGAACCTTTCCTGTGACACTAGCTATAGATTCCGATGCTTCACTTCAGGTTTACTGTATCCCCTGGACCTTCTTATTGACGATGAAACACAGAAATTGCATCGGAATTAAATACAAAAGACAAAATGCCAACTTAAGTACACGAAGACTGACTCTTCTTACAGTCTATGATTTGAACCATTCCTGTGACACTAGTTATAGACTCCGATGCTACACTCCTGGTTTACTGTATCCCATGGACCTTCTTATTGACGATGAAACACAGAAATTGCATCGGAATTAAATACAAAATTCACAACGCCGACTTAAGGATAAGAGGACTGGCTCTTCTTACTGACTTTGTTTTGAACAATTCCTGTGACACTAGTTATACATTCCGATTCTTCACTTGAGGTTTACTGTATCGCTTGGACCGTCCTATTGACGATGAAACACAGAAATTGCATCGGAATTAAATACAAAAGGCACAGTGTCGACTTATGTACAAGAAGACTGACTCTTCCTACAGTCTATGTTTTGAACCATTCCTGTGTCACTAGTTATAGATTACGATGCTTCACTTCAGGTTTACTGTATCCCTTGGACCTTCTTGACGATGAAACACAGAAATTGCATCGGAAATTAAATACAAATGGCACAATGCCGACATAAGTACATGAAGACCAACTCTTCCTACTGACTATGTTTGAACCGTTCCTGTGACACTAGTCATAGATTCCGATGCTTCACTTGAGATTTACTGTATCCCTTGGACCTTCTTTTTGACGATGAAACACAGAAATTGCATCGGAATTAAATAGAAAAGGCACAATGCCGACGTAAGTACAAGAAGACTGACTCTTCTTACTGACTATGTTTTGACCCATTCCTGTGACACTAGTTATAGATTCCGATGCTTCACTTCAGGTTTACTGAATCCCCCTGGACCTTCTCATTGACGATGAAACACAGAAATTGCATCGGAATTAAATGCAAAAGACAAAATGCCAACTTAAGTACACGAAGACTGACTCTTCTTACAGTCTATGATTTGAACCATTCCTGTGACACTAGTTATAGATTCCGATGCGTCCATTTCACGTTTACTGCATCCCTTGGACCTTCTTATTTACGATGAAATACAGAAATTGCATCGGAATTAAACACAAAAGGCGGAATGCCGACTTAAGTACAAAAAGACGGACTCCTCTTACTGACTATGATTGAACCATTCCTGTGACACTAGTTATTGATTCCGATGCTTCACTTCAGGTTTACTGTATCCCTCTGACATTCTTTTTGACGATGAAACACAGAAATTGCATCGGAATTAAATAGAAAAGGCACAATGCCGACTTAAGTACAAGAAGACTGACTTTTCCCACTGTCTATGTTTTGAACCATTCTTGTGACACTAGTTATAGATTGAGATGCTTCACTTGAGGTTTACTGTATCCCTTGGACCTTCTTATTGACGATGAAACACAGAAATTACTTTGGAATTAAATAGAAAAGGCACAACGCCGAGTTAAGTACAAGACAACTGACTTTCCTTACTGTCTATGCTTTGAATATTCCTGTGACACTAGTAATAGATTCTGATGCTTCACCTCAGGTTTACTGTATACCTTGGACCTTCTTATTGACCATGAAACACAGAAATTGCATCAGAATCAAATAGAATATGCACAAAGTTGACTCTAGTGCAAGAAGACTTACTGTTCTTACTGACTATGCTTTGAACCATTCCTGTGACACTAGTTATAGATTCCGATGCTTCACTTCAGGATTACTGTATCCCTTGGTCCTCCTTATTGACGATGAAACACAGAAGTAACTTCGGAATTAAATACAATAGGCACAATGCCGACTTAAGTACAAGAAGACTGACTCTTCATACTATGTTTTGAACCTTTCCTGTGACACTAGTTATAAATTCCGATGCTTCACGTCAGGTTTACTGTATCCCTTGGACCTTCTTATTGACGATGAAACACAGAAATTGCATCGGAATTAAATACAAAAGGCACATTGCAGAATTAAGTACAACAAGACTGACTCTTCTTACTGTCTATGTTTTGAACCCATTCCTGTGACTCTAGTTATAGATTCCGATGCTTCACTCCAGGTTTACTGTATCCCTTGGACCTTCTTATTGACGATGAACCACAGAAATTGCATCGGAATTAAATACAAAAGGCACAATGCCGACTTAAGGGCAAAAAGATTGACTCTTCTTACTGACTATGATTTGAACCATTCCTGTGACACTAGCTATAGATTCCGATGCTTCACTTCAGGTTTACTGTATCCCTCTGACCTTCTTATTGACGAAGAAACACAGAAATTGCATCGGAATTAATACAAAAGGCACAATGCCGATTTAAGTACAAGAAGACTGACTCTTCTTACTGTCTATGTTTTGAACCATTCCATTGACACCAGTTATAGATTCCGATGCTTCACTCAGGTTTACTGTATCCCTTGGACCTTGTTATTGACGATGAAACATAGAAAATCGCATCGGAATTAAATAGAAAAGGTACAATGCCGACTTAAGTACAGAACACTGACTCTTATTACTGACTATGTTTTAACCATTCCTGTGACAATAGTTATAGATTCCGATGCTTCATTTCAGGTTTGCTGTATCCCTCTGACCTTCTTATTGACGATGAAACACAGAAATTGCATCGGAACTAAATATAAAAGGCACAATGCCGACTTAAGTACAAGAAGACTGACTCTTCCTACTGTCTATGTTTTGAACCATTCCTGTGACACTAGTTATAGATTCCGATGCTTCACTTCAGGTTTATTGTATCCATTGGACCTGCTTATTGACGATGAAACACAGAAATTGCCTCGGAATTAAATACAAAAGGCACAATACCGACTTAAGTACAGGAGGACTGACTCTTCCTACTGTCTATATTTTGAACCATTCCTGTGACACTAGTTTTAGATTCCGATGCTTCACTTCAGGTTTGCTGTATCCTCTGACCTGCTTATTGACGATGAAACACAGGAATTGCATCGGAATTAAATAGAAAAGGCACAATGTCGACTTAAGTACAAGAAGACTGACTCTTCTTACTGTCTATTTTTTGAACCATTCCTGTGACACTATTTATAGATTCAATGCTTCACTAAAGGTTTACTGTATCCCTTGGACCTGCTTATTGACGATGAAACACAGAAATTGCATCGGAATTAAATACAAATGGCACAATGCCGACTTAAGTACATGAAGACCGACTCTTCCTACTGACGATGTTTTTAACCACTCCTGTGACACTAGTTATAGATTCCGATGCTTCACTCCAGGTTTACTGTATCCCTTATTCCTTCTTATTGACGATGAAACACAGAAATTGCATCGAATTAAATACAAAAGGCACAATGAAGACTTAAGGACAAGAAGACTGACTCTTATTACTGACTATATTTTGAACCATTCCTGTGACACTAGATATAGATTCCGATGCTTCACTTCAGGTTTACTGTATCCCCTGGACCTTCGTATTGACGATTAAACACAGAAATTGCATCGGAATTAAATACAAAGGCAAAATGCCGACTTAGTACACGAAGACTGACTCTTCTTACTGTCTATGATTTGAACCATTCCTGTGACACTAGTTATAGACTCCGATGCTACACTCCTGGTTTACTGTATCCCATGGACCTTCTTATTGACGATGAAACACAGAAATTGCATCGGAATTAAATACAAAAGGCACAGTGTCGACTTATGTACATGAAGACTGACTCTTCCTACAGTCTATGTTTTGACCATTCCTGTGTCACTAATTATAGATTACGATGCTTCACTTCAGGTTAACTGTATCCCTCGGACCTTCTTATTGACCATGAAACACAGAAATTGCATCGGAATTAAATACAAAAGGCACAATGCCGACATAAGTACATGAAGACCAACTCTTCCTACTGACTATGTTTGAACCGTTCCTGTGACATTAGTCATAGATTCCGATGCTTCACTTGAGGTTTACAGTATCCCTTGGACCTTCTTATTGACGATGAAACACAGAATTGCATCGGAATTAAACACAAAAGGCAGAATGCCGACTTAAGTACAAAAAGACGGACTCCTCTTACTGACTATGATTTGTACCATTCCTGTGACACTAGTTATAGATTCCGATGCTTCACTTCAGGTGTACTGTATCCCCCTGGACCTTCTTATTGACGATGAAACACAGAAATTGCTTTGGAATTAAATAGAAAAGGCACAATGCCGAGTTAAGTACAAGACAACTGACTTTTCTTACTGTCTATGCTTTGAATATTCCTCTGACACTTGTAATAGATTCTGATACTTCACCTCAGGTTTAATGTATCCCTTGGACCTTCTTATTGACCATGAAACACAGAAATTGCATCGGAATTAAATACAAAAGGCACAATGCCCACTTAAGTACAAGAAGACTGACACTTCTTACTGACTATGATTTGAACCATTCCTGTGACACTAGTTATAGATTGCAATGCTTCACATCAGGTTTACTGTATCCCTCTGACCTTCTAATTGACGTAGAAACACAGAAATTGCATCGGAATTAAATACAAAAGGCAGAATGCCGACTTAAGTACAAGAAGACTGACTCTTCTTACTGTCTATATTTTGAACCATTCCTGTGACACTAGTAATCGATTACGATGCTTCACTGCAGGTCTACTGTATCCCTTGGGTCTTCTTTTTGACGATGAAACACAGAGATTGCATCGGAATGAAATACAAAATGTACAATGCCGACTTACGTACAAGACGTCTGACTCTTCTTACTGTCTATGCTTTGAACCATTACTGTGACACTAGTTATAGATTCCGATGCTTCACTCCAGGTTTTCTGTAACCCCTTGGACCTTCTTATTGACGATGAAACACAGAAATTGCATCGGAATTAAATACAAAAGGAAGAACGCGACTTAAGTACAAGAAGACTGACTCTTCTTACTGTCTATGATTTGAACCATTCCATTGACACTAGTTATAGATTCCGATACTTCACTCCAGGTTTACTGTATCCCTTGGACCTTGTTATTGACGATGAAACACAGAAATTGCATCGGAATTAAATAGAAAAGGCACAATGCCGACTCAAGTACAAGAAGATTGACTCTTCTTACTGATTATGTTTTGACCATTCCTGTGACACTAGTTATAGATTCCGATGCTTCACTTCAGGTTTACTGTATCCCCTGGACCTTCTTAGTGACGATGAAACACAGAAATTGCATCGGAATTAAATACAAAAGGCACAATGCCGACTTAAGGATAAGAAGACTGGCTCTTCTTACTGACTTTGTTTTGAACCATTCCTGTGACACTAGTTATGGATTCCGATGCTTCACTTCAGGTTTACTGTATCGCTTGGACCGTCCTATTGACGATGAAACACAGAAATTGCATCGGAATTAAATACAAAAGGCACAGTGCCGACTTAAGTACAAGAAGACTGACTCTTCCTACAGGCAATGTTTTGAACCATTCCTGTGTCACTAGTTATAGATTACGATGCTTCACTTCGGTTTACTGTATCCCTTGGACCTTCTTACTGACGATGAAACACAGAAATTGCATCGGAATTAAATACAAAAGGCACAATGCCGACATAAGTACATGAAGACAAACTCTTCCTACTGACTATGTTTGAAACGTTCCTGTGACACTAGTTATAGATTCCAATGCTTCACTTGAGGTTTAATGTATCCCTTAGACCTTCTTATTGACGATGAAACACAGAAATTGCATCGGAATTAAATAAATAAAGGCACAATGCCGACTTAAGTGGAAGAAGACTGACTCATCCTACTGTCTATGTTTTGAACCATTCCTGTGACCCTAGTTATAGATTCGGATGCTTCACTTCAGGTTTACTGTATCCCTGTGACCTTCTTATTGACGATGAAACACAGAAATTGCATCGGAATTAAATACAAAAGGCACAATGCCGTCTTAAGTACAAGTAGACCGACCCCTCTTACTGTCTATGTTTTGAACCATTCCTGTAACACTAGTTATAGATTCCGACGACTCACTCCAGGTTTACTGCATCCCTTGGACCTTCTTATTGACGATGAAACACAGAAATTGCATCAGAATTAAATAGAAAAGGCACAATGAGAACTTAAGTACAAGAAGACTGACTCACCTCACTGACTATGTTTTGAACCATTCCTGTGACACTAGTCATAGATTCCGCTGCTTCACTTCAGGTTTACTGTATCCCTCCGACCGTATTATTGACGATGAACCACAGAAATTGCATCGGAATTAAATAGAAAAGGCACAATGCCGACTTAAGTACAAGAAGATTGAATCTTATAACTCTCTATGCTTTGAACCATTCCTGTGACACTAGTTATAGATTCCGATGCTTCACTTCAGGTTTACTGTATCCCTTGGACCTACGTATTGACGATGAAACACAGAAATTGCATCGGAATTAAATACAAAAAGCACAGTGCCGACTTAAGTACAAGAAGACTGACTCTTATACTGTCTATGTTTTGTACCATTTCTGTGACACTGGTTATAGAGTCCGATGCTTCACTTCAGGTTTACTGTATCCCTTGGGCCTTCTTAGTGACGATGAAACACAGAAATTGCATCGGAATTAAATACAAAAGGCACAATGCCGACTTAAGTACAAGAAGACTGACTCTTCTTACTGTCTATATTTTGAACCATTCCAGTGACACTAGTGATCGATTCCGATGCTTCACTTGCAGGTCTACTGTATCCCTTGGGTCTTCTTTTTGACGATGAAACACAGAAATTGCATCGGAATTAAATACAAAAGGCACAATGCCGACTTAAGTACAAGACGTCTGACTCTTCTTACTGTCTATGTTTGAACCATTACTGTGTCACTAGTTATAGATTCCGATGCGTCATTTCAGGTTTACTGTATCCCTCGGACCTTCTTATTGACGATGAAACACAGAAATTGCATCGGAATTAAATACAAAAGGCTCAATGCCGACTTAAGTTCAAGAAGACTGACTCTTATACTGTCTATGTTTTGAGCCATTTCTGTGACACTAGTTATAAAGTCCGATGCTCACTTCAGGTTTACTGTATCCCTTGGACCTTCTTAGTGACGATGAATCACAGAAATTGCATCGGAATTAAATACAAAAGGCACAATACCGACTTAAGTACAAGAAGACTGACTCTTCTTACTGTCTATGTTTTGAACCATTCCAGTGACACTTGTAATCGATTCCGATGCTTCACTGCAGGTCCAATGTATCCCTTGGGAATTCTTTTTGACGATGAAACACAGAAATTCCATCGGAATTAAATACAAAAGGCACTATGCCGACTTAAGTACAAGACGTCTGACTCTTCTTACTGTCTATGTTTGAACCATTAGTGTGACACTAGTTATAGATTCCAATGCTTCACTCCAGGTTTACTGTAACCCCTAGGACCTTCTTATTGACTATGAAACACAGAAATTGCATCGGAATTAAATACAAAAGAAGAATGCCGACTTAAGTACAAGAAGACTGACTCTTCTTACTGTCTATGTTTTGAACCATTCCATTGACACTAGTTATAGATTCCGATGCTTCACTCCAGGTTTACTGTATCCCTTGGACCTTGTTATTGACGATGAAACACAGAAATTGCATCGGAATTAAATAGAAAAGGCACAATGCCGACTTAAGTACAAGAAGACTGGCTACTCTTACTGACTATGTTTTGACCATTCCTGTGACACTAGTTATAGATTCCGATGCTTCACTTCAGGTTTACTGTATCCCCTGGACCTTTTTATTGACGATGAAACACAGAAATTGCATCGGAATTAAATACAAAAGGCACAACGCCGTCTTAAGTACAAGAAGACTGACTCTTCTTACTGTCAATGTTTTGAACCATTCCATTGACACTAGTTATAGATTCCGATGCTTCACTCCAGGTTTCCTGTATCCCTTGGACCTTGTTATTGACGATGAAACACAGAAATAACTTCGGAATTAAATACAAAAGGCACAATGCCGACTTAAGGACATGAAGACTAACTCTTCTCACTGGCTTTGTTTTGAACCATTCCTGTGACACTAGTTATAGATTCCCGATGCTTCACTTCAGGTTTATTGTGTCCCTCTTACTTTCTTATTGACGATGAAACACAGAAATTGCATCGGAATTAAATAGAAATGGCACAATGACGACTTAAGTACAAGAAGACTGACTCTTCTTACTGTCTATGTTTTGAACCATTCCTGTGACACTAGTTATAGAATCCGATGCTTCACTCCAGGTTTACTGTATCCCTTGGACCAGTTTATTGACGATGAAACACAGAAATTGCATCGGAATTCAATACAAATGGCACAATGCTGACTTAACTACAAGAAGACTGACACTTCCTACTGTCTATGCTTTGTAACCATTCCTGTGACACTAGTTTTGGATTCCGATGCTTCACTTCAGGTTTGCTGTATCCCTCAGACCCTCTTATTGACGATGAATCACAGTAATTGCATCGGAATTAAATAGAAGAGGCACAATGCCGACTTAAGTACAAGAAGACTGACTCTTGTTACTGACTATGTTTTGACCATCCTGTGACACTAGTTATAGATTTCCGATGTTTCACTTCAGGTTTACTGTATCCCCTGGACCTTCTTATTGACGATGAAACACAGAAATTGCATCGGAATTAAATACAAAAGGCAAAATGCCCACTCAAGTACACGAAGACTGACTCTTCTTACAGTCTATGATTTGAACCATTCCTGTGACACTAGTAATAGACTCCGATGCTACACTTCAGGTTTACTGTATCCCATGGACCTTCTTATTTACGATGAAATACAGAAATTGCATCGGAATTAAACACAAAAGGCTCAATGCCGACTTAAGTACAAAAAGACTGACTCCTCTTACTGACTATGATTTGAACCATTCCTGTGACACTAGTTATAGATTCCGATGCTTCACTTCAGGTTTACTGTGTCCCTCTGACCTTCTTTTTGACGATGAAACACAGAAATTGCATCGGAATTAAATAGAAAAGGCACAATGCCGACTTAAGTACAAGAAGACTGACTCTTCCCACTGTCTATATTTTGAACCATTCTGTGACACTTGTTATAGATTCCGATGCTTCTCTTGAGGTTTACTGTATCCCCTTGGACCTTCTTATTGACGATGAAACACAGAAATTGCATCGGAATTAAATACAAAAGGCACAATGCCGACTTAAGTACAAGAAGACTGACTCTTTTAACTGTCTATATTTGGAACCATTCCAGTGACACTAGTAATAGATTCCGATGCTTCACTGCAGGTCTACTGTATCCCTTGGGTATTCGTTTTGACGATGAAACACAGAAATTGCATCGGAATTAAATACAAAAGGCACAATGCCGACTTAAGTACAAGACGTCTGACTCTTCCTACTGTCTATGCTTTGAACCATTACTGTGACACTAGTTATAGATTCCGATGCTTCACTCCAGGTTTACTGTAACCCCTTGGACCTTCTTATTGAAGATGAAACACATAAATTGCAGCGGAACTAAATACAAGAGGCACAATGCCGACTTAAAGACAAGAAGACTGACTCTTCTTACGTTCTATGCTTTGAAGCATTCCTGTGACACTAGTTATAGATTCCGATGCTTTACTCCAAGTTTACTGTATCCCTTGGACACTCTTATTGACGATGAAACACAGAAATTGCATCGGAATTAAATAGAAAAGGCACACTGCCGACTTAAGTACAAGAACACTGACTCTTCTTACTGTCTGTGTTTTGAATCACTCCATTGACAATAGTTATAGATTCAGATGCTTCACTCCAGGTTTACTGTATCCCTTGGACCTTGTTATTGACGATGAAACACAGAAATAGCATCGGAATTAAATAGAAATGGCACAATGCCGACTTAAGTACAAGAAGACTGACTCTTCTTACTGACTATGTTTTGAACCATTCCTGTGACACTAGTAATAGATTCCGATGCTTCACTCCAGGTTTACTGTAACCCCGTGGACCTTCTTATTGAAGATGAAACACATAAATTGCAGCGGAATTAAATACAAGAGGCACAATGCCGACTTAAGGACAAGAAGACTGACTCTTCTTACTGACTATGCTTTGAACCATTCCTGTGACACTAGTTATGGATCCCGATGCTTAACTTCAGGATTACTGTATCCCTTGGACCTTCTTAGTGACGATGAAACACAGAAATTGCATCGGAAATAAATACAAAAAGCACAACGCCGACTTAAGTACAAGAATACTGACTCATCTTACTGCTTATGCTTTGAACCGTCCCTGTGACACTAGTTAAAGATTATGATGCTTCACTCCAGGTTTACTGTATCCCTTGGACCTTCTTATTGACGATGAAACACAGCAATTGCATCGGAATTAAATACAAAGGGCACAATGCCGACTTAAGTACACGAAGACTGACTCTTCTTACTCACTATGACTTGAACCATTCCTGTGACCCTAGTTATGGATTCCGATGCTTCACTTCAGGATTACTGTATCCCTCTGACCTTCTTATTGACGATGAAACACAGAAATTGAATCGGAATTAAATACAAAAGGCACAATGCCGAATTAAGTACAAGAAGACTGATTCTTCTTACTGTCTATTTTTGAACCAGTCCTGTGACACTAGTTATAGACCCCGATGCTTCACTCCAGGTTTACTGTATCCCTTGGACCTTCTTATTGACGATGAAACACAGAAATTGCATCGGAATTAAATACAAAAGGCACAATGCCGACTTAAGTAAAAGAAGTCTGACACTTCTTACTGTCTATGATTTGAACCATTCCTGTGACACTAGTTATAGATTCCGATGCTTCACTCCGGGTTTACTGTATCCCTTGGACCTTCTTATTGACGATGAAACACAGAAATTGCATCAGATTTAAATAGAAAATGCACAATGATGACTATAGTACAAGAAGACTTACTATTCTTCCAGACTATGCTTGAACCATTCCTGTGACACTTGTTATAGATTACGATACTTCACTTCAGGATTACTGTATCCCTCTGACCTTCTTATTGACGATGAAACACAGAAATTGACCCGGAATTAAATACAAAAGGCACAATGTCGACTTAAGTACAAGAAGACTGACTCTTCTTACTGTCTATGATTTGAACCATCCCTGTGATACTAGTTATAGATTCCGATGCTTCACTCCAGGTTTACTGTATCCCTTGGACCTTCTTATTGACGATGAAACACAGAAATTGCATCGGAATTAAATACAAACGGCACAATGCTGACTTAAGTACAAGAAAACTGACTTTTCTTACCATGTTTTGAACCGTTCCTGTGACACTAGTTATAAATTCCGATGCTTCACTTCAGGTTTACTGTACCCCTTGGACCTTCTTATTGACGATGAAACACACAAATTGCATCGGAATTAAATAGAAAAGGCACAATGTCGACTTAAGTACAAGAAGACTGACTCATCTTACTGTCTATGATTTGAACCATTCCTGTGACACTAGTAATAGATTCCGATGCTTCACTTCAGGTTTACTGTATCCCTTGGACCTTCTTATTGACGATGAAACACAGAAATTGCATCGGAATTAAATACAAAAGGCACAATGCCGACTTAAGTAAAAGAAGTCTGACACTTCTTACTGACTATGTTTTGAACCATTCCTGTGACACTAGTAATAGATTCCGATGCTTCACTTCAGGTTTACTGTATCCCCTGGACCTTCGTATTGACGATGAAACACAAAATTCCATCGGAATTAAATACAAAACGCACAAGCCGACTTAAGTACACGAAGAATGATTCTTCTTACAGTCTATGATTTGAACCATTCCTGTAACACTAGTTATACTTTCCGATGTTACACTCGAGGTTAACTGTATCCCATGGACCTTCCTATTGACGATGAAACACAGAAATTGCATCGGAATTAAATACAAAAGGCACAATGCCGACTTATGGATAAGAAGACTGACTCTTCTTACTGACTTTGTTTTGAACCATTCCTGTGACAGTAGTAATAGAATTCGATGCTTCACTTCAGGTTTACTGTATCCCTTGGACCGTCATATTGACGATGAAACACAGAAATTGCATCGGAATTAAATACAAAAGGCGCAGTGACGACTTAAGTACAAGAAGACTGACTCTTCCTACAGTGTATGTTTTAAACATTTCCTGTGTCACTAGTTATAGATTACGATGCTTCACTTCAGGTTTACTGTATCCCTTGGACCTTCGTATTGACGATGAAACACAGAAATTGCATCGGAATTAAATGCAAAAGGCACAATGCCGACTTAGGTACATGAAGACCAACACTTCCTACTGACTATGTTTGATCCGTTCCTGTGACACTAGTTAAAGATTCCGAATCTTCACTTGAGGTTTACTGTATCCCTTGGACCTTCTTCTTGACGATGAAACACAGAAATTGCATCGGAATTAAATACCAAAGGCACATTGCCGATTAAGGTACAAGGATGACTGACTCTTCTTACTGTCTATGTTTGGAACCATTCCTGTGAAACTAGTTATAAATTCCGATGCTTCACTCCAGGTTTACTGTATCCCTTGGACCCTCTTATTGACGATGAAATACAGAAATTGCATTGGAATTAAATACAAAAGGCACAATGCTGACTTAAGTAAAAGAAGTCTGACACTTCTTACTGTCTATGATTTGAACCATTCCTGTGACACTAGTTATAGATTCCGATGCTTCACTTCAGGTTTACTGTATCCCTCTGACTTTCTTAATGTCGATGAAACACAGAAATGTCATCGGAATTAAATGCAATAGGCACAATGCCGACTGAAGTACAAGAAGACTGACTCTTATTACTGTCTATGATGTGAACTATTCCTGTGACACTAGTTATAGATTCCGATGCTTCACTTGAGGTTTACTGTATCCTATGGACCTTCTTATTGACGATGAAACACAGAAATTGCATCGGAATTAAATACAAAAGGCAAAATGCCGACTTAAGTACAAGATGACTGACTCTTCTTACTGTCTATGTTTTGAACCATTCCTGTGACACTAGTTATAGATTCCGATGCTTCACTTCAGGTTTACTGTATCCCTCTGACCTTGTTTTTGACGATGAAACACAGAAATTGCATCGGAAGTAAATAGTAAAGGCACAATGCCGACTTAAGTACAAGAAGACTGACTCTTCCTACTGTCTATGTTTTGAACCATTACTGAGACACTAGTTATAGATTCCGATGCTTCACTTGAGGTTTACTGTATCCTATGAACCTTCTTATTGACGATGAAAGACAGAAATTGCATCGCAATTAAATACAAAAGGCAAAATGCCGACTTAAGTACAAGAAGACTGACTCTTCTTACTGTCTATGTTTTGAACCTTTCCTGTGACACTAGTTATAGATTCCGATGCTTCACTTCAGGTTTACTGTATCCCTCTGACCTTCTTCTTGACGATGAAACACAGAAATTGCATCGGAATTAAATAGTAGAGGCACAATGGTGACTTAAGTACAAGACGACTGACATTTCTTACTGTCTATGTTTTGAACCATTCCTGTGACGCTAGTCATAGATTCCGATGCTTCACTTCAAGTTTACTGTATCCCTTGGACCTTCTTATTGACGATGAAACACAGAAATTGCATCGGAATTAAATACAAAAGGCTCAATGCCGACTCAAGTACAAGAAGACTGACTCCTCTTACTGACTATAATTTGAACCATTCATGTGACACTAGTTATAGATCCCGATGCTTCACTTCAGGTTTACTGTATCCCTTGGACCTTCTTGGTGACGATGAAACACAGAAATTGCATCTGAATTAAATACAAAAGGCACAATGCCGTCTTAAGTACAAAAAGACTGACTCTTCCTACTGTCTATGCTTTATACCATTCTTGTGCCACTAGTTATAGATTCCGATGCTTCGCTTCACGTTTACTGTATCCCTTGGACCTTCTTATTGACGATGAAACACAGAAATTGCAATGGAATTAAATACAAAAGGCACATTGCCGACTTAAGTACAAGAAGACTGACTCTTCTTACTGTCTATTTTTTGAACCATTCCATTGACACTAGTTATAGATTCCGATGCTTCACTCCAGGGTTACTGTATCCCTTGGACCTTCTTATTGACGATGAAACACAGAAATTGCATCGGAATTAAATACAAAATGCGCAATGCCGACATAAGTACAAGAAGACTGACTCTCCTTACTGACTATGTTTTGAACCATTCCTGTGACACTAGTTATAGATTCCGATGCTTCACTTCAGGTTTACTGAATCCCTTGGACCTTCTTATTGACGACGAAACACAGAAATTGCATCGGGATTAAATACAAAAGGCAAAATGCCGACTTAAGTACACGAAAACTGATTCTTCTTACTGTCTATGTTTTGAACCATTCCTGTGACTCTAGTTATAGATTCCGATGCTACACTCAAGGTTTACTGTATCGTTTGGACCTTCTTATTGACGATGAAACACAGAAATTGCATCGGACTTAAATAGATAAGGCACAATCTCAACTTAAGTACAAGAAGACTGACTTTTCTTACTGTCGATGTTTTGAACCATTCCTGTGACACCAGTTATAGATTCCGATGCTTCACTCCAGGTTTACTGTATCCCTTGGACCTTGTTATTGACAATGAAACACAGAAATTGCATCGGAAATAAGTAGAAAAGGCAGAATGCCGACTTAAGTACAAGAAGACTGACTCTTCTTACTGACTATGTTTTGAACCATATCTGCGACACTCGTTATAGATTCCGATGCTTCACTTCAGGTTTACTGTATACCTTGGACCTTCTTATTGACGATGAAACACAGAAATTGCTTCGGAATTAAATACAAAAGGCACAATGCCGAATTAAGTACAAGAAGACTGCCTCTTCCTACGGTCTATAATTTGAACCATTCCTGTGACAATAGTTATAGATTCCGATGCTTCACTTCAGGTTTAGTTTATCCCTCTGACCTTATTGCCGATGAAACACAGAAATTGCATCGGTGTTAAATTCAAAAGGCACAATACCGACTTAAGTACAAGACGACTGATTCTTCTACTGTCTATGTTTTGAACGATTTCTGTGACAATAGTTATAGAGTCCGATGCTTCACTTCAGGTTTACAGTATCCCTTGGACCTTCTTATTGACGATGAATCACTGAAATTGCGTCGGAATTAAACACAAATGGCACAATGCCGACTTAAGTACAAAAAGACTGACTCTTCTCACTGTCTATATTTTGAACCATTTCAGTGACACTAGTTATAGATTCCCGTGCTTCACTTTAGGTGTACTGTATCCCTTGGACCTTCTTATTGACGATGAAACACAGATATTGCATCGGAATTAAATACAAAAGGCACAATGCCGGCTTAAGTACAAGAAGACTGACTCTTCCTAGTGTCTATGTTTGTGCCATTCCTGTGACACTAGTTTTGGAATCCGATGCTTCACTTAAGGTTCACTGTATCCCTCTGACCTTCTTATTGACGATGAAACACAGAAATTGCATCGGAATTAAATACAATAGGCACAATGCCGACTTAAGTACAAGAAGACTGACTCTTCCTACTGTCTATGTTTTGAACCATTCCTGTGACACTAGTTATAGATTCCGATGCTTCACTTAAGGTTTACTGTATCCCAGTGACCTTATTGCCAATGAGACACAAAAATTGCATCGGTATTAAATACAAAAGGCACAATGCCGACTTAAGTACAAGAAGACAGACTCTTCTTACTGTCTATATTTTGAAAAATTCCAGTGACACGAGTTATAGATTCTGATGCTTCATTTCAGGTTTACTGTACACCTTGGACCTTCTTATTGACGATGAAAAACAGAAATTGCATCGGAATTAAGTACAAAAGGCACAATGCCGGCTTAAGTACAAGAAGACTGACTAGTCTTACTTCCTATGTCTTGAACCATTCCTGTGACACTAGTTATAGATTCCGATGCTTCACTTGAGGTTTACTGTATCCCTTGGACCTTCTTATTGACGATGAAACACAGAAATTGCATCGGAATTAAATACAAAAGGCTCAATGCCGACTCAAGTACAAGAAGACTGACTCCTCTTACTGACTATAATTTGAACCATTCATGTGACACTAGTTATAGATTGCGATGCTTCACTTCAGGTTTACTGTATCCCTCTGGCCTTCTTATTGACGATAAAAGACAGAAATTGCATCGGAATTAAATACAAAAGGCACAATGCCGAGTTAAGTACAAGAAGACTGACTCTTCTTACTGTCTATGATGTGAACCATTCCTGTGACACTAGTTATAGATCCCGATGCTTCACTTCAGGTTTACTGTATCCCTTGGACCTTCTTGGTGACGATGAAACACAGAAATTGCATCTGAATTAAATACAAAAGGCACAATGCCGTCTTAAGTACAAAAAGACTGACTCTTCCTACTGTCTATGCTTTATACCATTCTTGTGCCACTAGTTATAGATTCCGATGCTTCACTTCACGTTTACTGTATCCCTTGGACCTTCTTGTTGACGATGAAACACAGAAATTGCAATGGAATTAAATACAAAAGGCACATTGCCGACTTAAGAACAAGAAGACTGACTCTTCTTACTGTCTATTTTTTGAACCATTCCATTGACACTAGTTATAGATTCCGATGCTTCACTCCAGGGTTACTGTATCCCTTGGACCTTCTTATTGACGATGAAACACAGAAATTGCATCGGAATTAAATACAAAATGCACAATGCCGACATAAGTACAAGAAGACTGACTCTCCTTACTGACTATGTTTTGAACCATTCCTGTGACACTAGTTATAGATTCCGATGCTTCACTTCAGGTTTACTGAATCCCTTGGACCTTCTTATTGACGACGAAACACAGAAATTGCATCGGGATTAAATACAAAAGGCAAAATGCCGACTTAAGTACACGAAAACTGATTCTTCTTACTGTCTATGTTTTGAACCATTCCTGTGACTCTAGTTATAGATTCCGATGCTACACTCAAGGTTTACTGTATCGTTTGGACCTTCTTATTGACGATGAAACACAGAAATTGCATCGGACTTAAATAGATAAGGCACAATGTCAACTTAAGTACAAGAAGACTGACTTTTCTTACTGTCGATGTTTTGAACCATTCCTGTGACACCAGTTATAGATTCCGATGCTTCACTCCAGGTTTACTGTATCCCTTGGACCTTGTTATTGACGATGAAACACAGAAATTGCATCGGAAATAAGTAGAAAAGGCAGAATGCCGACTTAAGTACAAGAAGACTGACTCTTCTTACTGACTATGTTTTGAACCATATCTGCGACACTCGTTATAGATTCCGATGCTTCACTTCAGGTTTACTGTATACCTTGGACCTTCTTATTGACGATGAAACACAGAAATTGCTTCGGAATTAAATACAAAAGGCACAATGCCGAATTAAGTACAAGAAGACTGCCTCTTCCTACGGTCTATAATGTGAACCATTCCTGTGACAATAGTTATAGATTCCGATGCTTCACTTCAGGTTTAGTTTATCCCTCTGACCTTATTGCCGATGAAACACAGAAATTGCATCGGTGTTAAATTCAAAAGGCACAATACCGACTTAAGTACAAGACGACTGATTCTTCTACTGTCTATGTTTTGAACGATTTCTGTGACAATAGTTATAGAGTCCGATGCTTCACTTCAGGTTTACTGTATCCCTTGGACCTTCTTATTGACGATGAATCACTGAAATTGCATCGGAATTAAACACAAATGGCACAATGCCGACTTAAGTACAAAAAGACTGACTCTTCTTACTGTCTATATTTTGAACCATTCCAGTGACACTAGTTATAGATTCCCGTGCTTCACTTTAGGTGTACTGTATCCCTTGGACATTCTTATTGACGATGAAACACAGATATTGCATCGGAATTAAATACAAAAGGCACAATGCCGACTTAAGTACAAGAAGACTGACTCTTCCTACTGTCTATGTTTTGAACCATTCCTGTGACACTAGTTATAGATTCCGATGCTTCACTTAAGGTTTACTGTATCCCAGTGACCTTATTGCCAATGAGACACAAAAATTGCATCGGTATTAAATACAAAAGGCACAATGCCGACTTAAGTACAAGAAGACAGACTCTTCTTACTGTCTATATTTTGAAAAATTCCAGTGACACGAGTTATAGATTCTGATGCTTCATTTCAGGTTTACTGTATACCTTGGACCTTCTTATTGACGATGAAACACATAAATTGCATCGGAATTAAATACAAGAGGCACAATGCAGACTTAAGGATAAGAAGACTGACTCTTCTTACTTACTTTGTTTTGAACCATTCCTGTGACACTAGTTATAGATTCCGATGCTTCACTCAGGTTTGCTGCATCCCTTGGACCGTCTTGTTTGCAATGAAACACAGAAATTGCATCGCAATTATATACAAAAGGCACAGTGCCGACTTCAGTACAAGAAGACTGACTCTTCCTAATGTCTATGTTTTGAAACATTCCTGTGTCACTAGTTATAGATTACGATGCTTCACTTCAGGTTTACTGTATCCCTTGGACCTTCGTATTGACGATGAAACAGAGAAATTGCATCGGAATTAAATACAAAAGGCACAATGCCGACTTAAGTACATGAAGACCAACTCTTCCTACTGACTATGTTTGAACCGTTCCTGTGACACTAGTTATAGATTCCGATGCTTCACTTGAGGTTCACTGTATCCCTTGGACCTTCCTATTGACGATGAAACACAGAAATTGCATCGGAATTTAATACCAAAGGCACAATGCCGATTTAAGTACAAGGGAAACTGACTCTTCTTACTGTCTATGTTTTAACCATTCCTGTGACACTAGTTATATATTCCGACGCTTCACTCCAGGGTTACTGTGTCCCTTGGACCTTCTTATTGACGATGAAACACAGAAATTGCATCGGAATTAAATGCAAAAGGCACAATGCCGACTTAAGTACAAGAAGACTGACCCATCTTACTGTCTATGTTCTGAACCATTTCTGTGACACTAGTTATAGATTCCGACGCTTCACTCCAGGTTTACTGTATCCCTTGGACCTTCTTATTGTCGATGAAATCAGAACCCGCATCGGAATTAACACAATAGGCACACTGCCGACTTAAGTACAAAAAGACTGACTCCTCTTACTGACTATGATTTGAACCATTCCTGTGATACTAGTTATAGATTCCGATGCTTCACTTCAGCTTTACTGTACCCCTCTGACCTACTTTTTGACGATGAAACACAGAAATTGCATCGGAATTAAATAGAAAAGGCACAATGCCGAATTAAGTACCAGAAGACTTACTCTTCCTACTGTCTATGTTTGGAACCATTCCTGTTACACTAGTTATAGATTCCGATGCTTCACTTCAGGTTCACTGTATCCCTAGGACCTTCTTATTGACGATGAAACACAGAAATTGCCTCGGAATTAAGTACAAAAGGCACAATGCCGACTTAAGTACAAGAAGACTGACTCCTTTTGCTGACTATGTTTTGAACCATTCCTGTGAGACTAGTTATAGATTGCGATGCTTCCCTTCAGGTTTACTGTATCCCTCTGACCTTCTTATTGACGATGAAACACAGAAATTGCATCGGAATTAAATACAAAAGGCACAATGCCGACTTAAGTACGTGAAGACCGACACTACCTACTGACTATGATTTGAACCATTCCTGTGGCACTAGTTATAGATTCCGATGCGTCACTTCAGGTTTACTGTATCCCTCTGACCTTCTTGTGGCGATGAAACACAGAAATTCCATCGGAATTAAATACAAAAGGCACAATGCCGACTTATGTCCAAGAAGACTGATCTTCTTACTGTCTATGTTTTGAACCATTCCAGTGACACTAGTTATAGATTCCGATGATACACTCCAGGTATACTGTATCCCTTGGACCTTGTTATTGACGATGAAACACAGAAATTGCATCGGAATTAAATAGAAAAGGCACAATACCGACTTAAGTACAAGAAGACTGACTCTTCTTATTGTCTATGTTTTGAACCATTCCTGTGACACTAGTTATAGATTCCGATGCTTCACCTCAGGTTTACTGTATCCCTTGGACCTTCTTGTTGACGATGAAACACAGAAATTGCATCGGAATTAAATAGAAAACGCAAAATTCCGACTTAAGTACACGAAGACTGACACTTCTTACTGTCTATGATTTGAACCATTCCTGTGACACTAGTTATAGATTCCGATGCTACACTCCATACTTACTATATCCCATGGACCATCTTATTGACCATCAAACACAGAAATTGCATCGGAATTAAATACAAGAGGCACAATGCAGACTTAAGGATAAGAAGACTGACTCTTCTTACTTACTTTGTATTGAACCATTCCTGTGACACTAGTTTCAGATTCCGATGCTTCACTTCAGGCTTACTGTGTCCCTTGGACCGTCTTATTTGCAATGAAACACAGAAATTGCATCGGAATTAAATACAAAAGGCACAGTGAAGACTTAAGTACAAGATGACTGACTCTTCCTAATGTCTATGATTTAAACCATTCCTGTGTCACTAGTTATAGATTACGATGCTTCACTTCAGGTTTACTGTATCCCTTGGACCTTCTTATTGACGATGAAACACAGAAATTGCATCGGAATTTAATACCAATGGCACAATGCCGATTTAAGTACAAGGAAGACTGACTCTTCTTACTGTCTATGTTTTAACCATTCCTGTGACACTAGTTATAGATTCCGACGCTTCACTCCTGGTTTACTGTTTCCCTTGGACCTTCTTATTGACGATGAAACACAGAAATTGCATCGGAATTAAATGCTAAAGGACATTGCCGACTTAAGTACATGAAGACTAACACTTCCTACTGACTATGATTTGAAGCATTCCTGTGACACTAGTTATAGATTTCGATGCTTCATTTGAGGTTTACTGTATCCCTTGGACCTTCTTATTGACGATGAAACACAGAAATTGCATCGGAATTAAATACAAAAGGCACAATGCCGACTTAAGTACATGAAGACCGACTCTTCCTATTGACTATGTTTTGAACCATTCCTGTGACACTAGTTGTAGATTCCGATGCTTCACTTGAGGTTTACTGTATCCCTTGGACCATCTTATTGACGAAGAAACACAGAAATTGCATCGGAATTAAATACAAAAGGCACAATGCCGACTTACTTACAAGAAGACTGACTCATCTTACTGTCTGTGTTCTGAACCATTCCTGTGACACTAGTTATAGATTCCGATGCTTCACTTCAGGTTTACTGTATCCCTTGGACCTTCTTATTTACGATGAAATACAGAAATCGCATCGGAATTAACACTATAGGCACACTGCCGACTTAAGTACAAAAAGACTGACTCCTCTTACTGACTATGCTTTGAACCATTCCTGTGACACTAGTTATAGATTCCGATGCTACACTCCATACTTACTATATCCCATGGACCTTCTTATTGACGATCAAACACAGAAATTGCATCGGAATTAAATACAAGAGGCACAATGCAGTTTTAAGGATAAGAAGACTGACTCTTCTTACTTACTTTGTATTGAACCATTCCTGTGACACTAGTTTCAGATTCCGATGCTTCACTTCAGGCTTACTGTGTCCCTTAGACCGTCTTATTTGGAATGAAACACAGAAATTGCATCGGAATTAAATACAAAAGGCACAGTGAAGACTTAAGTACAAGATGACTGACTCTTGGTAATGTCTATGATTTAAACCATTCCTGTGTCACTAGTTATAGATTACGATGCTTCACTTCAGGTTTACTGTATCCCTTGGACCTTCTTATTGACGATGAAACACAGAAATTGCATCGGAATTTAATACCAATGGCACAATGCCGATTTAAGTACAAGGAAGACTGACTCTTCTTACTGTCTATGTTTTAACCATTCCTGTGACACTAGTTATAGATTCCGACGCTTCACTCCAGGTTTACTGTTTCCCTTGGACCTTCTTATTGACGATGAAACACAGAAATTGCATCGGAATTAAATACAAAAGGCACATTGCCGACTTAAGTACATGAAGACTAACACTTCCTACTGACTATGATTTGAACCATTCCTGTGACACTAGTTATAGATTTCGATGCTTCATTTGAGGTTTACTGTATCCCTTGGACCTTCTTATTGACGATGAAACACAGAAATTGCATCGGAATTAAATACAAAAGGCACAATGCCGACTTAAGTACATGAAGACCGACTCTTCCTATTGACTATATTTTGAACCATTCCTGTGACACTAGTTGTAGATTCCGATGCTTCACTTGAGGTTTACTGTATCCCTTGGACCTTCTTATTGACGAAGAAACTCAGAAATTGCATCGGAATTAAATACAAAAGGCACAATGCCGACTTAACTACAAGAAGACTGACTCATCTTACTGTCTGTGTTCTGAACCATTCCTGTGACACTAGTTATAGATTCCGATGCTTCACTTCAGGTTTACTGTATCCCTTGGACCTCCTTTTTTACGATGAAATACAGAAATCCCATCGGAATTAACACAATAGGCACACTGCCGACTTAAGTACATAAAGACTGACTCCTCTTACTGACTATGCTTTGAACCATTCCTGTGACACTACTTATAGATTCCGATGCTTCACTTCAGCTTTTCTGTACCCCTCTGACCTACTTTTTGACGATGAAACACAGAAATTGCATCGGAATTAAATAGAAAAGGCACAATGCCGACTTAAGTACAAGAAGACTGATTCTTCCTACTGTCTATGGTTTGAACCATTCCTGTGATGCTAGTTATAGATTCCGATGCTTCACTTCAGTTTACTGTATCCCTTGGACCTTCTTATTGACGATGAAACACAGAAATTGCCTCGGAATTAAATACAAAAGGCACAATGCCGACTTAAGTACAAGTAGATTGACTCCTTTTACTGACTATGTTTGAACCATTCCTGTGAGACTAGTTATAGATTGCGATGCTTCCCTTCAGGTTTACTGTATCCCTCTGACCTTCTTATTGACTATGAAACACAGAAATTGCATCGGAATTAAATAGAAAAGGCACAATGTCGACTTAAGTACTAGAAGACTGACTCGTCTTACTTCCTATGCCTTGAACCTTTCCTGTGACACTAGTTATAGATTCCAATGCTTCACTTGAGGTATACTGTATCCCTTGGACCTTGTTATTGACGACGTAACACAGAAATTGCATCGGAATTAAATAGAAAAGTCACAATGCCGACTTAAGTACAAGAAGACTGACTCTTCTTTCTGACTATGCTTTGAACCATTCCTGTGACACTAGCTTTAGATTCCGATGCTTCACTTCAGGTTTACTGTATCCCTCTGACCTTCTTATTAACGATGAAACACAGAAATTGCATCGGAATTAAATACAAATTGCACAATGCCGACTTAAATACAAGAAGACACTCTTCTCACTGTCTATGATTTGAACCATTCCAGTGACACTAGTTATAGATTCCGATGCTTCACCTCAGGTTTACTGTATCCCTTGGACTTTCTTATTGACGATGAAACACAGAAATTGCATCGGAATTAAATAGAAAAGGCAAAATTCCGACTTAAGTACACGAAGACTGACACTTCTTACTGTCTATGATTTGAACCATTCCTGTGACACTAGTTATAGATTCCGATGCTACACTCCAGGCTTACTATATCCCATGGACCTTCTTATTGACGATCAAACACAGAAATTGCATCGGAATTAAATACATGAGGCACAATGCAGACTTAAGGATAGGAAGACTGACTCTTCTTACTCACTTTGTATTGAACCATTCCTGTGACACTAGTTTCAGATTCCGATGCTTCACTTCAGGCTTACTGTGTCCCTTGGACCTTCTTATTGACGATGAAACACAGAAATTGCATCGGAATTAAATACAAAAGGCACATTGCCGACTTAAGTACATGAAGACTAACACTTCCTACTGACTATGATTTGAACCTTTCCTGTGACACTAGTTATAGATTCCGATGCTTCATTTGAGGTTTACTGTATCCCTTGGACCTTCTTACTGACGATGAAACACAGAAATTGCATCGGAATTAAATACAAAAGGCACAATGCCGACTTAAGTACATGAAGACCGACTCTTCCTATTGACTATGTTTTGAACCATTCCTGTGACACTAGTAGTAGATTCCGATGCTTCACTTGAGGTTTACTGTATCCCTTGGACCTTCTTATTGACGATGAAACACAGAAATTGCATGGGAATTAAATACAAAAGGCACAATGCCGACTTAACTACAAGAAGACTGACTCATCTTACTGTCTGTGTTCTGAACCATTCCTGTGACACTAGTTATAGATTCCGATGCTTCACTTCAGGTTTACTGTATCCCTTGGACCTTCTTATTTACGATGAAATACAGAAATCGCATCGGAATTAACACAATAGGCACACTGCCGACTTAAGTACAAAAAGACTGACTCCTCCTACTGACTATGCTTTGAACCATTCCTGTGACACTACTTATAGATTCCGATGCTTCACTTCAGCTTTTCTGTACGCCTCTGACCTACTTTTTGACGATGAAACACAGAAATTGCATCGGAATTAAATAGAAAAGGCACAATGCCGACTTAAGTACAAGAAGAGTGACTCTTCTTTCTGACTATGTTTTGAACCATTCCTGTGACACTAGCTTTAGATTCCGATGCTTCACTTCAGGTTTACTGTATCCCTCTGACCTTCTTATTGACGATGAAACACAGAAATTGCCTCGGAATTAAATACAATAGGCACAATGCCGACTTAAGTACAAGTAGATTGACTCCTTTTACTGACTATGTTTGAACCATTCCTGTGACACCAGTTATAGATTCCGATGCTACACTCCAGGCTTACTATATCCCATGGACCTTCTTATTGACGATGGAACACAGAAATTGCATCGGAATTACATACAAGAGGCACAATGCAGACTTAAGGATAAGAAGACTGACTCTTCTTACTTACTTTGTTTTCAACTATTCCTGTGACACTAGTTATAGATTCCGATGCTTCACTTCAAGTTTACTGTATCCCTTGGACCGTCTTATTTGCAATGAAACACAGAAATTGCATCGGAATTAAATACAAAAGGCACAGTGCCGACTTAAGTACAAGAAGACTGACTCTTCCTAATGTCTATGTTTTGAACCATTCCTGTGTCACTAGTTATAGATTTCGATGCTTCTCTTCAGGTTTACTGTATCCCTTGGACCTTCTTATTTACGATGAAACACAGAAATTACATCGAAATTAAATACAAAAGGCACAATGCCGATTTAAGTACATGAAGACCAACTCTTCCTTCTGACTGTGTTTGAACCGTTCCTGTGACACTAGTTATAGATTCCGATGCTTCACTTGAGGTTTACTGTTTCCCTTGGACCTTCTTATTGACGATGAAACACAGAGATTGCATCGGAATTTAATACAAAAGGCACAATTCCCACTTAAGTACATGAAGACCGACACTTCCTACTGACTATGGTTTGAACCATTCCTGTGACACTAGTCATAGATTCCGATGCTTCACTTGAGGTTTACTGTTTCCCTTGGACCTTCTTATTGACGATGAAACACAGAAATTGCATCGGAATTAAATGCAAAAGGCACAATGCCGACTGAAGTACAAGAAGACTGTCTCGTCTTACTGTCTATGTTCTGAACCATTCCTGTGACACTTGTTATAGATTCCGACGCTTCACTCCAGGTTTACTATATCCCTTGGACCCTCTTATTGACGATGAAGTACAGAAATTGCATCGGAATTAAATACAAAAGGCACAATGCCGACTTAAGTACATGAAGACCGAATCTTCCAACTGACTATGTTTTGAACCATTCCTGTGACACTAGTTATAGATTCCGGTGCTTCACTTGAGGTTTACTGTATCCCTGGGACCTTGTATTGACGATGAAACACAGAAATTGCATCGGAATTAAATACAAAAGGCACAATGCCGACTTAAGTATAAGAAGACTGACTCATCTTACTGTCTATGTTCTGAACCATTCCTGTGATACTAGTTATAGATTCCGATGCTTCACTTCAGGTTTACTGTATCCCTTGGACCTTCTTATTGACGACGAAATACAGAAATCGCATCGGAATTAACACAATAGGCACACTGCCGACTTAAGTACAAAATGACTGACTCCTCTTACTGACTATGTTTTGTACCATTCCTGTGACACTAGTTATAGATTCCGATGCTTCACTTCAGCTTTACTGTACCCCTCTGACCTACTTTTTGACGATAAAACACAGAAATGGCATCGGAATTAAATAGAAAAGGTACAATGCCGACTTAAGTACAAGAAGACTGACTCTTCCTACTGTCTATGTTTTGAACCATTCCTGTGACACTAGTTATAGATTCCGATGCTTCACTTCAGGTTTGCTGTATCCCTTGGACCTTCTTATTGACAATGAAACACAGAAATTGCCTCGGAATTAAATATAAAAGGCACAATGCCTACTTAAGTACAAGGAGACTGACTCCTTTTACTGACTATGTTTTGAACCATTCCTGTGAGACTAGTTATAGATTGCGATGCTTCCCTTCAGGATTACTGTATCCCTCTGACCTTCTTATTGACGATGAAACACAGAAATTGCATCGGAATTAATTACAAAAGGCACAATGCCGGCTTAAGTACATGAAGACCGACACTTCCTACTTACTATGATTTGAACCATTCCTGTGACACTAGTTATAGATTCCGTTGCTTTACCTCAGGTTTACTGTATCCCTTGGACTTTCTTATTGACGATGAAACACAGAAATTGCATCGGAATTAAATAGAAAAGGCAAAATTCCGACTTAAGTACACGAAGACTGACATTTCTTACTGTCTATGATTTGAACCATTCCTGTGACACTAGTTATAGATTCCGATGCAACATTCCAGGCTTACTATATCCCATGGACCTTCTTATTGACGATCAAACACAGAAATTGCATCGGAATTAAATACAAGAGGCACAATGCAGACTTAAGGATAGGAAGACTGACTCTTCTTACTTACTTTGTATTGAACCATTCCTGTGACACTAGTTTCAGATTCCGATGCTTCACTTCAGGCTTACTGTGTCCCTTGGACCGTCTTATTTGCAATGAAAGACAGAAATTGCATCGGAATTAAATACAAAAGGCACAGTGAAGACTTAAGTACAAGATGACTGACTCTTCCTAATGTCTATGTTTTGAACCATTCCTGTGTCACTAGTTATAGATTACGATGCTTCACTTCAGGTTTACTGCATCCCTTGGACCTTCTTATTGACGATGAAACACAGAAATTGCATCGGAATTTAATACTAATGGCACAATGCCGATTTAAGTACAAGGAAGACTGACTCCTCTTACTGTCTATGTTTTAACCATTCCTGTGACACTAGTTATAGATTCCGACGCTTCACTCCAGGTTTACTGTTTCCCTTGGACCTTCTTATTGACGATGAAACACAGAAATTGCATCGGAATTAAATACAAAAGGCACATTGCCGACTTAAGTACATGAAGACTAACACTTCCTACTGACTATGATTTGAACCATTCCTGTGACACTAGTTATAGATTCCGATGCTTCATTTGAGGTTTACTGTATCCCTTGGACCTTCTTACTGACGATGAAACACAGAAATTGCATCGGAATTAAATACAAAAGGCACAATGCCGACTTAAGTACATGAAGACCGACTCTTCCTATTGACTATGTTTTGAACCATTCCTGTGACACTAGTTATAGATTCCGATGCTTCACTTGAGGTGTACTGTATCCCTTGGACCTTCTTATTGACGATGAAACACAGAAATTGCATCGGAATTAAACACAAAAGGCACAATGCCGACTTAACTACAAGAAGACTGACTCATCTTACTGTCTGTGTTCTGAACCATTCCTGTGACACTAGTTATAGATTCCGATGCTTCACTTCAGGTTTACTGTATCCCTTGGACCTTCTTATTTACGATGAAATACAGAAATCGCATCGGAATTAACACAATAGGCACACTGCCGACTTAAGTAGAAAAAGACTGACTCCTCCTACTGACTATGCTTTGAACCATTCCTGTGACACTACTTATAGATTCCGATGCTTCACTTCAGCTTTTCTGTACCCCTCTGACCTACTTTTTGACGATGAAACACAGAAATTGCATCGGAATTAAATACAAAAGGCACAATGCCGACTTAAGTACATGAAGACCGAATCTTCCAACTGACTATGTTTTGAACCATTCCTGTGACACTAGTTATAGATTCCGGTGCTTCACTTGAGGTTTACTGTATCCCTGGGACCTTGTATTGACGATGAAACACAGAAATTGCATCGGAATTAAATACAAAAGGCACAATGCCGACTTAAGTATAAGAAGACTGACTCATCTTACTGTCTATGTTCTGAACCATTCCCGTGATACTAGTTATAGATTCCGATGCTTCACTTCAGGTTTACTGTATCCCTTGGACCTTCTTATTGACGACGAAATACAGAAATCGCATCGGAATTAACACAATAGGCACACTGCCGACTTAAGTACAAAATGACTGACTCCTCTTACTGACTATGTTTTGTACCATTCCTGTGACACTAGTTATAGATTCCGATGCTTCACTTCAGCTTTACTGTACCCCTCTGACCTACTTTTTGACGATAAAACACAGAAATGGCATCGGAATTAAATAGAAAAGGTACAATGCCGACTTAAGTACAAGAAGACTGACTCTTCCTACTGTCTATGTTTTGAACCATTCCTGTGACACTAGTTATAGATTCCGATGCTTCACTTCAGGTTTGCTGTATCCCTTGGACCTTCTTATTGACAATGAAACACAGAAATTGCCTCGGAATTAAATATAAAAGGCACAATGCCTACTTAAGTACAAGGAGACTGACTCCTTTTACTGACTATGTTTTGAACCATTCCTGTGAGACTAGTTATAGATTGCGATGCTTCCCTTCACGATTACTGTATCCCTCTGACCTTCTTATTGACGATGAAACACAGAAATTGCATCGGAATTAATTACAAAAGGCACAATGCCGGCTTAAGTACATGAAGACCGACACTTCCTACTTACTATGATTTGAACCATTCCTGTGACACTAGTTATAGATTCCGTTGCTTTACCTCAAGTTTACTGTATCCCTTGGACTTTCTTATTGACGATGAAACACAGAAATTGCATCGGAATTAAATAGAAAAGGCAAAATTCCGACTTAAGTACACGAAGACTGACACTTCTTACTGTCTATGATTTGAACCATTCCTGTGACACTAGTTATAGATTCCGATGCAACATTCCAGGCTTACTATATCCCATGGACCTTCTTATTGACGATCAAACACATAAATTGCATCGGAATTAAATACAAGAGGCACAATGCAGACTTAAGAATAGGAAGACTGACTCTTCTTACTTACTTTGTATTGAACCATTCCTGTGACACTAGTTTCAGATTCCGATGCTTCACTTCAGGCTTACTGTGTCCCTTGGACCGTCTTATTTGCAATGAAAGACAGAAATTGCATCGGAATTAAATACAAAAGGCACAGTGAAGACTTAAGTACAAGATGACTGACTCTTCCTAATGTCTATGTTTTGAACCATTCCTGTGTCACTAGTTATAGATTACGATGCTTCACTTCAGGTTTACTGCATCCCTTGGACCTTCTTATTGACGATGAAACACAGAAATTGCATCGGAATTAAATACAAAAGGCACATTGCCGACTTAAGTACATGAAGACTAACACTTCCTACTGACTATGATTTGAACCATTCCTGTGACACTAGTTATAGATTCCGATGCTTCATTTGAGGTTTACTGTATCCCTTGGACCTTCTTACTGACGATGAAACACAGAAATTGCATCGGAATTAAATACAAAAGGCACAATGCCGACTTAAGTACATGAAGACCGACTCTTCCTATTGACTATGTTTTGAACCATTCCTGTGACACTAGTTATAGATTCCGATGCTTCACTTGAGGTGTACTGTATCCCTTGGACCTTCTTATTGACGATGAAACACAGAAATTGCATCGGAATTAAATACAAAAGGCACAATGCCGACTTAACTACAAGAAGACTGACTCATCTTACTGTCTGTGTTCTGAACCATTCCTGTGACACTAGTTATAGATTCCGCTGCTTCACTTCAAGTTTACTGTATCCCTTGGACCTTCTTATTTACGATGAAATACAGAAATCGCATCGGAATTAACACAATAGGCACACTGCCGACTTAAGTACAAAAAGACTGACTCCTCCTACTGACTATGCTTTGAACCATTCCTGTGACACTACTTATAGATTCCGATGCTTCACTTCAGCTTTTCTGTACCCCTCTGACCTACTTTTTGACGATGAAACACAGAAATTGCATCGGAATTAAATAGAAAAGGCACAATGCCGACTTAAGTACTAGAAGACTGATTCCTCCTACTGTCTATGGTTTGAACCATTCCTGTGATACTAGTTATAGATTCCGATGCTTCACTTCAGGTTTACTGTATCCCTTGGACCTTCTTATTGACGATGAAACACAGAAATTGCCTCGGAATTAAATACAAAAGGCACAATGCCGACTTAAGTACAAGTAGATTGACTCCTTTTACTGACTATGTTTGAACCATTCCTGTGAGACTAGTTATAGATTGCGATGCTTCCCTTCAGGTTTACTGTATCGCTCTGACCTTCTTATTGACTATGAAACACAGAAATTGCATCGGAATTAAATAGAAAAGGCACAATGTCGACTTAAGGGGATACGGAATCACCTATCCCCGCAATGTTAATATATGCCTATTATAGGGAACATTTTCTCACAAACTACTGGAGACAGAGAGGTAAAAATTTTACTGTATGTGCATTCATATGTTACAACAATACTGAAACAACAGTTAATTTCAAAGTATTTTCTTACAGAGATATTGTACATTTATTTTTAAGTAAATTTTTTCCATCGCTTTTTACTAGACTATCACCCCTAAGTCTTTTGTAAATCAAGTAATTAAAAAATCGTTGTTTCAGTATGTAATAGGGACCTATATCACTACGTCATAAAAATTTCAGACTTCTAGGTTGACCAGTACCTGAGATAATGTTCCTAGATGAAGTAAAAGTAAACTTACGGGAAACGGAGAAAGAAGATTAAAACATTCCTGATCCGTAGCTAATACCCCCTTCACAGTCTTCATAATCATCTTCAAGTCTTCTTTTGGCACCCCTCTGCACCTGTCTTGCTTTTTTCACTAATGTCTTGATTATATTATCAGCATGCCTTAGTCTGTGCTGATCTAAAAAGAACATAGCACGTACCGTACGGGAACCAACACACATACCCAACTTTTGAAGGACCTGGCATTTAGTTATATTTCCAAGATTGAAGGTTGCCACAGCATCATACACACCAAAATGTAGTGTATTAATTCCGACAAACACTGTTTTTGGGAGACGATGCCATATCACACTATTCAAGCACTCGTTGGGGTTCTGCGTTTTTCCGTGAAGACATTTCATCAGAAGACTTCTGTCAGCCAGATCTCTGAAAATGGGCTTTATTTCTGCCATGATGGCTGATGGTAGACTGTGGTGGTGAATGTATTTCTCTCCTGTTGTTAGTCCCCTATTGTATTTACACCAGCTGTTTTCACCTTTGGGGCACAAACCATGTTGTGGATGCTCATCCGTGGATGCGGTGTGGAAATATAAAGCCCATATAGCTCTCCTCATTTCTTCAAGATTGCCTGTATTTTGCCTGATTGCAAGGCCATAGCAGTTCTGAATGTGGTCTATTATGGAATCAGTCAATCTTCCTCTGCCATCCAAGGTTTTCCCATCATCTAGTTTTTTCCCTTTCATAACTGATTTTAACCTTCTCAGCCGGGCACCCATTCTCTTCTGCACATGTCCTATACATTCAAGTTTGCTTATATTTACACTGTTCCCATATGGTTTGCTTTCCAAAACTTCTTTGAATGCTTTAGAGTCACCATCTCCCAGATATTTGACATAGCGAACATTATACCACTGTGAAGAGCGATGAAAAATTTTCTTCACCCCAGCAACCTCCATGCCACCACTACTACCATAATAATTAGCAATACAGTCATCACTGTGTTCATTTTTCAGCCTGCCTGTGCACCTACAGTATTTAGACATTATTGCAACATCAATAACCTTGCCAGTATCAACACTAGTTGCTGTTACAACACCATTGTTGGAGGTGTGGCCCCTTTTCTGCCACGTGCCATCAAACGCCACTGTGAGGTCACGACTGCCGTCATTTTCTTCCACTGCTTCTTCCACAGCAACCTGCATTGACTTCTGTGCTACATCTTCAACTGCAGATCCTAGTACATAATTGTAAGCTTCAAACTTTGAAGGTGCACTTGGAAGATTTAGAACACCACATAGCATATCACCAGCTGCTTTGCCCTTACCAATTGCTCGCAATCCATAAACTAACCTAATATTTACACTATAAAGTTCAGTTTTCTTGTATCCATTATTTATAGTTACTGAAACCGAACTTGGAAACTTACAGCTGTATTTACAAACACTGCATATTAAATTAAACTGGGCAGCCAGGCCAACATGGGATTCTACTTTCAGAGAAACGTTTCCATGACATTTTTTGCAGCACAAACTGTTTTCAAGAGCTTCACACAATATATTCGTATCAATGAGTTCAAAAACTTCATTCCCTCTATCAAGTAAATTATATTTCTCTTCCAAATCTCTTAGTTTTTTATGAGAAGCACTGTTTTCATTTGGTGTAAGTTCGTTCGGCAAATCAGTAATAAGTGGATTCACATTTTCCAACAGTGATGATGATGAACTGCTTTGCTTTGCTAATGAATCATTATTTCTTTTCTTTTGCCAGTTCACAGGCTTTTTAAATACTTTTGCTTTAGCTCTAGGCATTTTCACTGCGAAAAATGAAGCACTAAATACGAAATAACTCAACAACAACTACTTTCTTATATCACACTGTTTACAAAACAGTCCCGCCACAAAGTCAAAGAGTAACTTGAGGAAACCAGAGAGAAACATTTTTGGGCAACTAGTGTATAAATAGTCGCTGGAAACCGGGATATTTGAATTCATGTCACTTTAAAGGTACTGCCAAAAAGTTCATGGTCAGCCACGAGAGACGTGTATAACTAAAGCGCAATACCCGATCTCACAAATATATAAAAATAAAATAGTTATAATTGTAGTAGAGCTATGTATGATACGTCATTTTAAAGAGGAAACATGGCAGAATATAATACGCCAATAAAAAAAAATTCGATTTTTTAACCCAAAATCCGATTCCGTATCCCCTTAAGTACTAGAAGACTGACTCGTCTTACTTCCTATGCCTTGAACCATTCCTGTGACACTAGTTATAGATTCCAATGCTTCACTTGAGGTATACTGTATCCCTTGGACCTTGTTATTGACGACGTAACACAGAAATTGCATCGGAATTAAATAGAAAAGTCACAATGCCGACTTAAGTACAAGAAGAGTGACTCTTCTTTCTGACTATGTTTTGAACCATTCCTGTGACACTAGCTGTAGATTCCGATGCTTCACTTCAGGTTTACTGTATCCCTGTGACCTTCTTATTGAAGATGAAACACAGAAATTGCCTCGGAATTAAATACAAAAACCACAATGCCGACTTAAGTACAAGTAGATTGACTCCTTTTACTGACTATGTTTGAACCATTCCTGTGACACCAGTTATAGATTCCGATGCTACACTCCAGGCTTACTATATCCCATGGACCTTCTTATTGACGATGGAACACAGAAATTGCATCGGAATTACATACATGAGGCACAATGCAGACTTAAGGATAAGAAGACTGACTCTTCTTACTTACTTTGTTTTCAACCATTCCTGTGACACTAGTTATAGATTCCGATGCTTCACTTCAAGTTTACTGTATCCCTTGGACCGGTTTATTTGCAATGAAACACAGAAATTGCATCAGAATTAAATACAAAAGGCACAGTGCCGACTTAAGTACAAGAAGACTGACTCTTCCTAATGTCTATGTTTTGAACCATTCCTGTGTCACTAGTTATAGATTCCGATGCTTCACTTCAGGTTTACTGTATCCCTTGGACCTTCTTATTGACGATGAAACACAGAAATTGCATCGAAATTAAATACAAAATGCACAATGCCGATTTAAGTACATGAAGACCAACTCTTCCTTCTGACTGTGTTTGAACCGTTCCTGTGACACTAGTTATAGATTCCGATGCTTCACTTGAGGTTTACTGTTTCCCTTGGACCTTCTTATTGACGATGAAACACAGAGATTGCATCGGAATTTAATACCAAGGGCACAATGCCGATTTAAGTACAAGGAAGACTGACTCTTCTTACTGTCTATGTTTTAACCATTCCTGTGACACTAGTTATAGATTCCGACGCTTCACTCCAGGTTTACTGTTTCCCTTGGACCTTCTTATTGACGATGAAACACAGAAATTACATCGGAATTAAATACAAAAGGCACAATTCCGACTTAAGTACATGAAGACCGACACTTCCTACTGACTATGGTTTGAACCATTCCTGTGAAACTAGTCATAGATTCCGATGCTTCACTTGAGGTTTACTGTTTCCCTTGGACCTTCTTATTGACGATGAAACACAGAAATTGCATCGGAATTAAATGCAAAAGGCACAATGCCGACTGAAGTACAAGAAGACTGTCTCGTCTTACTGTCTATGTTCTGAACCATTCCTGTGACACTTGTTATAGATTCCGACGCTTCACTCCAGGTTTACTATATCCCTTGGACCCTCTTATTGACGATGAAGTACAGAAATTGCATCGGAATTAAATACAAAAGGCACAATGCCGACTTAAGTAGATGAAGACCGAATCTTCCAACTGACTATGTTTTGAACCATTCCAGTGACACTAGTTATAGATTCCGGTGCTTCACTTGAGGTTTACTGTATCCCTTGGACCTTCTTATTGACGATGAAACACAGAAATTGCATCGGAATTAAATGCAAAAGGCACAATGCCGACTTAAGTACAAGGAGACTGACTCATCTTACTGTCTCTGTTCTGAACCATTCATGTGACAGTAGTTATAGATTCCGACGCTTCACTCCAGGTTTACTGTATCCCTTGGACCTTCTTATTGACGGTGAAGCACAGAAATTGCATCGGAATTAAATACAAAAGGCACAATGCCGACACAGGTACATGACGACCGACACTTCCTACTGACTATGATTTGAACCATTCCTTTGACCCTAGTTATAGATTCTGATGCTTCACTTGAGGTTTACTGTATCCCTTGGACCTTCTTATTGACGATGAAACACAGAAATTGCCTCGGAATTAAATACAAATGGCACATTGCCGACTTAAGTACAAGAAGACTGACTCCTTTTACTGACTATGTTTTGAACCATTCCTGTGAGACTAGTTATAGATTGCGATGCTTCCCTTCAGGTTAACTGTATCCCTCTGACCTTCTTATTGACGATGAAACACAGAAATTGCATCGGAATTAAATACAAAAGGCACAATGCCGCCTTAAGTACATGAAGACCGACACTTCCTACTGACTATGATTTGAACCATTCCTGTGGGACTAGTTATTGATTCCGATGCTTCACTTGAGGTTTACTGCATCCCTTGGACCTTCTTATTGACGATGAAACGCAGAAATTGCATCGGAATTAAATGCAAAAGGCACAATGCCGACTTAAGTACAAGGAGACTGACTCATCTTACTGTCTATGTTCTGAACCATTCCTGTGACACTAGTTATAGATTCCGACGCTTCACTCCAGGTTTACTGTATCCCTTGGACCTTCTTATTGACGATGAAGCACAGAAATTGCATCGGAATTAAATACAAAAGGCACAATGCCAACTTAAGTACATGAAGACAGACTCTTCCTACTGACTATGCTTTGAACCAATCCTGTGACACTAGTTATAGATTACGATGCTTCACTTGAATTTTACTGTATCCCTGGGACCTTGTTATTGACGATGAAACACAGAAATTGCATCGGAATTAAATACAAAAGGCACAATGCCGACTTAAGTATAAGAAGACTGACTCATCTTACTGTCTATGTTCTGAACCATTCCTGTGATACTAGTTATAGATTCCGATGCTTCACTTCAGCTTTACTGTACCCCTCTGACCTACTTTTTGACGATGAAACACAGAAATGGCATCGGAATTAAATAGAAAAGGTACAATGCCGACTTAAGTACAAGAAGACTGACTCTTCCTACTGTCTATGTTTTGAACCATTCCTGTGACACTTGTTATAGATTCCGATGCTTCACTTCAGGTTTGCTGTATCCCTTGGACCTTCTTATTGACAATGAAACACAGAAATTGCCTCGGAATTAAATACAAAAGGCACAATGCCTACTTAAGTACAAAATGACTGACTCCTCTTACTGACTATGTTTTGTACCATTCCTGTGACACTAGTTATAGATTCCGATGCTTCACTTCAGCTTTACTGTACCCCTCTGGCCTACTTTTTGACGATGAAACACAGAAATGGCATCGGAATTAAATAGAAAAGGTACAATGCCGACTTAAGTACAAGAAGACTGACTCTTCCTACTGTCTATGTTTTGAACCATTCCTGTGACACTTGTTATAGATTCCGATGCTTCACTTCAGGTTTGCTGTATCCCTTGGACCTTCTTATTGACAATGAAACACAGAAATTACCTCGGAATTAAATACAAAAGGCACAATGCCTACTTAAGTACAAGGAGACTGACTCCTTTTACTGACTATGTTTTGAACCATTCCTGTGAGACTAGTTATAGATTGCGATGCTTCCCTTCAGGATTACTGTATCCCTCTGACCTTCTTATTGACGATGAAACACAGAAATTGCATCGGAATTAATTACAAAAGGCACAATGCCGGCTTAAGTACATGAAGACCGACACTTCCTACTTACTATGATTTGAACCATTCCTGTGACACTAGTTATAGATTCCGATGTGTCACTTCAGGTTTACTGTATCCCTCTGACCTTCTTATTGACGATGAAACACAGAAATTGCATCGGAATTAAATACAAGAGACACGATGCCGACTTATGTACAAGAAGACTGACTCTTCTTACTGACTATGATTTGAACTATTCCTGTGAGACTAGTTATAGATTGCGATGCTTCCCTTCAGGTTTACTGTATCCCTCTGACCTTCTTATTGACGATCAAACACATAAATTGCATCGGAATTAAATACAAAAGGCACAATGCCGACTTAAGTACATGAAAACCGACACTTCCTACTGACTATGATTTGAACCACTCCTGTGACACTAGTTATAGATTCCGATGCTTCACTTGAGGTTTACTGTACCCTTTGGACCTTCTTATTGACGATGAAACACAGAAATTGCATCGGAATTAAATGCAAAAGGCACAATGCCGACTTAAGTACAAGGAGACTGACTCATCTTACTGTCTATGTTCTGAACCATTCCTGTGACACTAGTTATAGATTCCGATGCTTCACTTCAGGTTTGCTGTATCCCTTGGACCTTCTTATTGACGATGAAGCACAGAAATTGCATCGGAATTAAATACAAAATGCACAATGCCGACTTAAGTACATGAAGACCGATTCTTCCTACTGACTATGTTTTGAACCATTCCTGTGACACTAGTTATAGATTCCGATGCTTCACTTGAGGTTTACTGTATCCCTGGGACCTTCTTATTGACGATGAAACACAGAAATTGCATCGGAATTAAATACAAAAGGCACAATGCCGACTTAAGTAGAAGAAGACTGACTCATCTTACTGTCTATGTTCTGAACCATTCCTGTGACACTAGTTATAGATTCCGATGCTTCACTTCAGGTTTACTGTATCCCTTGGACCTTCTTATTGACGATGAAATACAGAAATCCCATCGGAATTAACACAATAGGAACACTGCCGACTTAAGTACAAAAAGACTGACTCCTCTTACTGACTATGTTTTGAACCATTCCTGTGACACTAGTTATAGATTCCGATGCTTCACTTCAGGTTTGCTGTATCCCTTGGACCTTCTTATTGACGATGAAACACAGAAATTGCCTCGGAATTAAATACAAAAGGCACAATGCCGACTTAAGTACAAGGAGACTGACTCCTTTTACTGACTATATTTTGAACCATTCCTGTGAGACTAGTAATAGGTTACGATGCTTCCCTTCAGGTTTACTGTATCCCTCTGACCTTCTTATTGACGATGAAACACAGAAATTGCATCGGAAATAATTACAAAAGGCACAATGCCGACTTAAGTACATGAAGACCGACACTTCCTACTTACTATGATTTGAACCATTCCTGTGACACTAGTTATAGATTCCGATGCGTCATTTCAGGTTTACTGTATCCCTCCGACCTTCTTATTGGCGATGAAAGACAGAAATTGCATCGGAATTATATACAAGAGACACGATGCCGACTTAAGTACAAGGAGACTGACTCATCTTACTGTCTATGTTCTGAACCATTCCTGTGACACTAGTTACAGATTCCGACGCTTCACTCCAGGTTTACTGTATCCCTTATACCTTCTTATTGACGATGAAGCACAGAAATTGCATCGGAATTAAATACAAAATGCACAATGCCGACTTAAGTACAAGGAGACTGACTCATCTTACTGTCTATGTTCTGAACCATTCCTGTGACACTAGTTATAGATTCCGATGCTTCACTTCAGGTTTGCTGTATCCCTTGGACCTTCTTATTGACGATGAAGCACAGAAATTGCATCGGAATTGAATACAAAATGCACAATGCCGACTTAAGTACATGAAGACCGACTCTTACTACTGACTATGTTTTGAACCATTCCTGTGACACTAGTTATAGATTCCGATGCTTCACTTGAGGTTTACTGTATCCCTGGGACCTTCTTATTGACGATGAAACACAGAAATTGCATCGGAATTAAATACAAAAGGCACAATGCCGACTTAAGTAGAAGAAGACTGACTCATCTTACTGTCTATGTTCTGAACCATTCCTGTGACACTAGTTATAGATTCCGATGCTTCAATTCAGGTTTACTGTATCCCTTGGACCTTCTTATTGACGATGAAATACAGAAATCCCATCGGAATTAACACAATAGGAACACTGCCGACTTAAGTACAAAAAGACTGACTCCTCTTACTGACTATGTTTGAACCATTCCTGTGACACTAGTTATAGATTCCGATGCTTCACTTCAGGTTTGCTGTATCCCTTTTACCTTCTTATTGACGATGAAACACAGAAATTGCCTCGGAATTAATTACAAAAGGCACAATGCCGACTTAAGTACATGAAGACCGACACTTCCTACTTACTATGATTTGAACCATTCCTGTGACACTAGTTATAGATTCCGATGCGTCATTTCAGGTTTACTGTATCCCTCTGACCTTCTTATTGGCGATGAAAGACAGAAATTGCATCGGAATTAAATACAAGAGACACGATGCCGTCTTAAGTACAAGGAGACTGACTCATCTTACTGTCTATGTTCTGAACCATTCCTGTGACACTAGTTACAGATTCCGACGCTTCACTCCAGGTTTACTGTATCCCTTGGACCTTCTTATTGACGATGAAGCACAGAAATTGCATCGGAATTAAATACAAAAGGCACAATGCCGACTTAAGTACATGAAGACCGACACTTCCTACTGACTATGATTTGAACCACTCCTGTGACACTAGTTATAGATTCCGATGCTTCACTTGAGGTTTACTGTACCCTTTGGACCTTCTTATTGACGATGAAACACAGAAATTGCATCGGAATTAAATGCAAAAGGCACAATGCCGACTTAAGTACAAGGAGACTGACTCCTTTTACTGACTATGTTTTGAACCATTCCTGTGAGACTAGTAATAGGTTACGATGCTTCCCTTCAGGTTTACTGTATCCCTCTGACCTTCTTATTGACGATGAAACACAGAAATTGCATCGGAAATAATTACAAAAGGCACAATGCCGACTTAAGTACATGAAGACCGACACTTCCTACTTACTATGATTTGAACCATTCCTGTGACACTAGTTATAGATTCCGATGCGTCATTTCAGGTCTACTGTATCCCTCCGACCTTCTTATTGGCGATGAAAGACAGAAATTGCATCGGAATTATATACAAGAGACACGATGCCGACTTAAGTACAAGGAGACTGACTCATCTTACTGTCTATGTTCTGAACCATTCCTGTGACACTAGTTACAGATTCCGACGCTTCACTCCAGGTTTACTGTATCCCTTGGACCTTCTTATTGACGATGAAGCACAGAAATTGCATCGGAATTAAATACAAAATGCACAATGCCGACTTAAGTACAAGGAGACTGACTCATCTTACTGTCTATGTTCTGAACCATTCCTGTGACACTAGTTATAGATTCCGATGCTTCACTTCAGGTTTGCTGTATCCCTTGGACCTTCTTATTGACGATGAAGCACAGAAATTGCATCGGAATTAAATACAAAATGCACAATGCCGACTTAAGTACATGAAGACCGACTCTTACTACTGACTATGTTTTGAACCATTCCTGTGACACTAGTTATAGATTCCGATGCTTCACTTGAGGTTTACTGTATCCCTGGGACCTTCTTATTGACGATGAAACACAGAAATTGCATCGGAATTAAATACAAAAGGCACAATGCCGACTTAAGTAGAAGAAGACTGACTCATCTTACTGTCTATGTTCTGAACCATTCCTGTGACACTAGTTATAGATTCCGATGCTTCACTTCAGGTTTACTGTATCCCTTGGACCTTCTTATTGACGATGAAATACAGAAATCCCATCGGAATTAACACAATAGGAACACTGCCGACTTAAGTACAAAAAGACTGACTCCTCTTACTGACTATGTTTTGAACCATTCCTGTGACACTAGTTATAGATTCCGATGCTTCACTTCAGGTTTGCTGTATCCCTTTTACCTTCTTATTGACGATGAAACACAGAAATTGCCTCGGAATTAATTACAAAAGGCACAATGCCGACTTAAGTACATGAAGACCGACACTTCCTACTTACTATGATTTGAACCATTCCTGTGACACTAGTTATAGATTCCGATGCGTCATTTCAGGTTTACTGTATCCCTCTGACCTTCTTATTGGCGATGAAAGACAGAAATTGCATCGGAATTAAATACAAGAGACACGATGCCGTCTTAAGTACAAGGAGACTGACTCATCTTACTGTCTATGTTCTGAACCATTCCTGTGACACTAGTTACAGATTCCGACGCTTCACTCCAGGTTTACTGTATCCCTTGGACCTTCTTATTGACGATGAAGCACAGAAATTGCATCGGAATTAAATACAAAAGGCACAATGCCGACTTAAGTACATGAAGACCGACACTTCCTACTGACTATGATTTGAACCACTCCTGTGACACTAGTTATAAATTCCGATGCTTCACTTGAGGTTTACTGTACCCTTTGGACCTTCTTATTGACGATGAAACACAGAAATTGCATCGGAATTAAATGCAAAAGGCACAATGCCGACTTAAGTACAAGGAGACTGACTCATCTTACTGTCTATGTTCTGAACCATTCCTGTGACACTAGTTATAGATTCCGATGCTTCATTTCAGGTTTGCTGTATCCCTTGGACCTTCTTATTGACGATGAAGCACAGAAATTGCATCGGAATTAAATACAAAATGCACAATGCCGACTTAAGTACATGAAGACCGACTCTTCCTACTGACTACGTTCTGAACCATTCCTGTGACACTAGTTATAGATTCCGATGCTTCACTTGAGGTTTACTGTATCCCTGGGACCTTCTTATTGACGATGAAACACAGAAATTGCATCGGAATTAAATACAAAAGGCACAATGCCGACTTAAGTAGAAGAAGACTGACTCATCTTACTGTCTATGTTCTGAACCATTCCTGTGACACTAGTTATAGATTCCGATGCTTCACTTCAGGTTTACTGTATCCCTTGGACCTTCTTATTGACGATGAAATACAGAAATCCCATCGGAATTAACACAATAGGAACACTGCCGACTTAAGTACAAAAAGACTGACTCCTCTTACTGACTATGTTTTGAACCATTCCTGTGACACTAGTTATAGATTCCGATGCTTCACTTCAGGTTTGCTGTATCCCTTGGACCTTCTTATTGACGATGAAACACAGAAATTGCCTCGGAATTAAATACAAAAGGCACAATGCCGACTTAAGTACAAGGAGACTGACTCCTTTTACTGACTATCTTTTGAACCATTCCTGTGAGACTAGTAATAGGTTACGATGCTTCCCTTCAGGTTTACTGTATCCCTCTGACCTTCTTATTGACGATGAAACACAGAAATTGCATCGGAATTAATTACAAAAGGCACAATGCCGACTTAAGTACATGAGGACCGACACTTCCTACTTACTATGATTTGAACCATTCCTGTGACACTAGTTATAGATTCCGATGCGTCATTTCAGGTTTACTGTATCCCTCTGACCTTCTTATTGGCGATGAAAGACAGAAATTGCATCGGAATTAAATACAAGAGACACGATGCCGACTTAAGTACAAGGAGACTGACTCATCTTACTGTCTATGTTCTGAACCATTCCTGTGACACTAGTTACAGATTCCGACGCTTCACTCCAGGTTTACTGTATCCCTTGGACCTTCTTATTGACGATGAAGCACATGAATTGCATCGGAATTAAATACAAAATGCACAATGCCGACTTAAGTACATGAAGACCGACTCTTCCTACTGACTATGCTTTGAACCGTTCCTGTGACACTAGTTATAGATTCCGATGCTTCACTTGAGGTTTGCTGTATCCCTGGGACCTTGTTATTGACGATGAAACACAGAAATTGCATCGGAATTAAATACAAAAGGCACAATGCCGACTTAAGTACAAGAAGACTGACTCATCTTACTGTCTATGTTCTGAACCATTCCTGTGATACCAGTTATATATTCCGATGCTTCACTTCAGGTTTACTGTATCCCTTGGACCTTCTTATTGACGATGAAATACAGAAATCCCATCGGAATTAACACAATAGGAACACTGCCGACTGAAGTACAAAAAGACTGACTCCTCTTACTGACTATGCTTTGAACCATTCCTGTGACACTAGTTATAGATACCGATCCTTCACTTCAGCTTCACTGTACCCCTTTGAACTACTTTTTGACGATGAAACACAGATATTGCATCGGAATTAAATACAAAAGGCACAATGCCGACTTAAGTACAAGAAGACTGACTCTTCCTACTGTCTATGTTTTGAACCATTCCTGTGACACTAGTTATAGATTCCGATGCTTCACTTCAGGTTTACTGTATCCCTTGGACCTTCTTATTGACGATGAATTACAGAAATTGCCTCGGAATTAAATACAAAAGGCACAATGCCGACTTAAGTACAAGAAGACTGACTCCTTTTACTGACTATGTTTTGAACCATTCATGTGACATTAGTTACAGATTCGGATGCTTCACTTCAGGTTTACTGTACCCTCTGACCTTCTTATTGACGATGAAACTCAGAAATTGCATTGGAATTAAATAGAAAAAGCACAATGCCGACTTAAGTACAAGACGACTGACTTTTCTTACTGTCTATGTTTGAACCATTCCTGTGACACTAGTTATAGATTCCGATGTTTCACTTCAGGTTTACTGTATCCCTTGGACCTTCTTTTTGACGATGAAACACAGATATTGCATTGGAATTAAATACAAAAGGCACAATGCCGACATAAGTGCAAGAAGACTGACCCTTCTTACTGTCAACGCTTTGAACCATTCCTGTGACTCTACTTGTAGATTCCGATGCGTCACTTCAGGTTTACTGTATCCCTCTGACCTTCTTATTGACGATGAAACACAGAAATTGCATCGGAATTAAATACAAAAGGCACAATGACAACTGAAGTACAAGAAGACAGACTCTTCCTACTGTCTAAGCTTTGAACCACTCTTGTGACACTAGTTATAGATTCCGATGCTTTACTTCAGGATTACTGTATCCCTTGGACCTTCGTATTGACGATGAAACACAGAAATTGCATCGGAATGAAATACAAAAGGCGCTATGCCGACTTAAGTACAAGAAGACTGACTCCTCATACTGACTATGTTTTGTACCATTCCCGTGACACTAGTTATAGATTCCGATGCTTCACTTCAGCTTTACTGTACCCCTCTGACCTTCTTATTGACGATGAAACACGGAAATTGCATCGGAATTAAATAAAAGAGGCACAATGCCGAATTAAGTACAAGAAGACTGACTCATCTTACTGACTATGATTTGAACCATTCCTGTGAGACTAGTTATAAATTGCGATGCTTCGCTTCAGGTTAAGTGTCCCTCTGACCTTACGGACGATGAAACACAGAAATTGCATCGGAATTAAATACAAAATGCACAATGCCGCCTTAAGTACATGAAGACCGACACTATCCACTGACTATGATTTGAACCATTCCTGTGACACTAGTTATAGATTCCGATGCTTCACTTGAGGTTTACTGTATCCCTTGGACCTTCTTATTCACGAAGAAACACAGAAATTGCATCGGAATTAAATGCAAAAGGCACAATGCCGACTTAAGTACAAGGAGACTGACACATCTTACTGTCTATGTTCTGAACCATTCCTGTGACACTAGTTATATATTCCGACGCTTCACGCCAGGATTACAGTATCCCTTGGACCTTCTTATTGACCATGAAGCACAGAAATTGCATCGGAATTAAATACAAAAGGCACAATGCCGACTTAAGTACATGAAGACCGACTCTTCCTACTGACTATGTTTTGAACCATTCCTGTGACACTAGTTATAGATTCCGATGCTTCACTTGAGGTTTACTGTATCCCTTGGACCTTCTTATTGACGATGAAACACAGAAATTGCATCGGAATTAAATGCAAAAGGCACAATGCCGACTTAAGTACAAGAAGACTGACTCATCTTACTGTCTATGTTCTGAACCATTCCTGTGACACTAGTTATAGATTCCGACGCTTCACTCCAGGTTTACTGTATCCCTTGGACCTTCTTATTGACGATGAAGCACAGAAATTGCATCGGAATTAAATACAAAAGGCACAATGCCGACTTAAGTACATGAAGACAGACTCTTCCTACTGACTATGCTTTGAACCATTCCTGTGACACTAGTTATAGATTACGATGCTTCACTTGAATTTTACTGTATCCCTGGGACCTTGTTATTGACGATGAAACACAGAAATTGCATCGGAATTAAATACAAAAGGCACAATGCCGACTTAAGTATAAGAAGACTGACTCATCTTACTATCTATGTTCTGAACCATTCCTGTGATACTAGTTATAGATTCCGATGCTTCACTTCAGGTTTACTGTATCCCTTGGACCTTCTTATTGACGACGAAATACAGAAATCGCATCGGAATTAACACAATAGGCACACTGCCGACTTAAGTACAAAATGACTGACTCCTCTTACTGACTATGTTTTGTACCATTCCTGTGACACTAGTTATAGATTCCGATGCTTCACTTCAGCTTTACTGTACCCCTCTGACCTACTTTTTGACGATGAAACACAGAAATGGCATCGGAATTAAATACAAAATGCACAATGCCGACTTAAGTACATGAAGACCGACTCTTACTACTGACTATGTTTTGAACCATTCCTGTGACACTAGTTATAGATTCCGATGCTTCACTTGAATTTTACTGTATCCCTGGGACCTTCTTATTGACGATGAAACACAGAAATTGCATCGGAATTAAATACAAAAGGCACAATGCCGACTTAAGTAGAAGAAGACTGACTCATCTTACTGTCTATGTTCTGAACCATTCCTGTGACACTAGTTATAGATTCCGATGCTTCACTTCAGGTTTACTGTATCCCTTGGACCTTCTTATTGACGATGAAATACAGAAATCCCATCGGAATTAACACAATAGGAACACTGCCGACTTAAGTACAAAAGGACTGACTCCTCTTACTGACTATGTTTTGAACCATTCCTGTGACACTAGTTATAGATTCCGATGCTTCACTTCAGGTTTGCTGTATCCCTTAGACCTTCTTATTGACGATGAAACACAGAAATTGCCTCGGAATTAAATACAAAAGGCACAATGCCGACTTAAGTACAAGGAGACTGACTCCTTTTACTGACTATGTTTTGAACCATTCCTGTGAGACTAGTAATAGGTTACGATGCTTCCCTTCAGGTTTACTGTATCCCTCTGACCTTCTTATTGACGATGAAACACAGAAATTGCATCGGAATTAATTACAAAAGGCACAATGCCGACTTAAGTACATGAAGACCGACACTTCCTACTTACTATGATTTGAACCACTCCTGTGACACTAGTTATAAATTCCGATGCTTCACTTGAGGTTTACTGTACCCTTTGGACCTTCTTATTGACGATGAAACACAGAAATTGCATCGGAATTAAATGCAAAAGGCACAATGCCGACTTAAGTACAAGGAGACTGACTCATCTTACTGTCTATGTTCTGAACCATTCCTGTGACACTAGTTATAGATTCCGATGCTTCATTTCAGGTTTGCTGTATCCCTTGGACCTTCTTATTGACGATGAAGCACAGAAATTGCATCGGAATTAAATACAAAATGCACAATGCCGACTTAAGTACATGAAGACCGACTCTTCCTACTGACTACGTTTTGAACCATTCCTGTGACACTAGTTATAGATTCCGATGCTTCACTTGAGGTTTACTGTATCCCTGGGACCTTCTTATTGACGATGAAACACAGAAATTGCATCGGAATTAAATACAAAAGGCACAATGCCGACTTAAGTAGAAGAAGACTGACTCATCTTACTGTCTATGTTCTGAACCATTCCTGTGACACTAGTTATAGATTCCGATGCTTCACTTCAGGTTTACTGTATCCCTTGGACCTTCTTATTGACGATGAAATACAGAAATCCCATCGGAATTAACACAATAGGAACACTGCCGACTTAAGTACAAAAAGACTGACTCCTCTTACTGACTATGTTTTGAACCATTCCTGTGACACTAGTTATAGATTCCGATGCTTCACTTCAGGTTTGCTGTATCCCTTGGACCTTCTTATTGACGATGAAACACAGAAATTGCCTCGGAATTAAATACAAAAGGCACAATGCCGACTTAAGTACAAGGAGACTGACTCCTTTTACTGACTATCTTTTGAACCATTCCTGTGAGACTAGTAATAGGTTACGATGCTTCCCTTCAGGTTTACTGTATCCCTCTGACCTTCTTATTGACGATGAAACACAGAAATTGCATCGGAATTAATTACAAAAGGCACAATGCCGACTTAAGTACATGAGGACCGACACTTCCTACTTACTATGATTTGAACCATTCCTGTGACACTAGTTATAGATTCCGATGCGTCATTTCAGGTTTACTGTATCCCTCTGACCTTCTTATTGGCGATGAAAGACAGAAATTGCATCGGAATTAAATACAAGAGACACGATGCCGACTTAAGTACAAGGAGACTGACTCATCTTACTGTCTATGTTCTGAACCATTCCTGTGACACTAGTTACAGATTCCGACGCTTCACTCCAGGTTTACTGTATCCCTTGGACCTTCTTATTGACGATGAAGCACATGAATTGCATCGGAATTAAATACAAAATGCACAATGCCGACTTAAGTACATGAAGACCGACTCTTCCTACTGACTATGCTTTGAACCGTTCCTGTGACACTAGTTATAGATTCCGATGCTTCACTTGAGGTTTGCTGTATCCCTGGGACCTTGTTATTGACGATGAAACACAGAAATTGCATCGGAATTAAATACAAAAGGCACAATGCCGACTTAAGTACAAGAAGACTGACTCATCTTACTGTCTATGTTCTGAACCATTCCTGTGATACCAGTTATATATTCCGATGCTTCACTTCAGTTTTACTGTATCCCTTGGACCTTCTTATTGACGATGAAATACAGAAATCCCATCGGAATTAACACAATAGGAACACTGCCGACTGAAGTACAAAAAGACTGACTCCTCTTACTGACTATGCTTTGAACCATTCCTGTGACACTAGTTATAGATACCGATCCTTCACTTCAGCTTCACTGTACCCCTTTGAACTACTTTTTGACGATGAAACACAGATATTGCATCGGAATTAAATACAAAAGGCACAATGCCGACTTAAGTACAAGAAGACTGACTCTTCCTACTGTCTATGATTTGAACCATTCCTGTGACACTAGTTATAGATTCCGATGCTTCACTTCAGGTTTACTGTATCCCTTGGACCTTCTTATTGACGATGAATTACAGAAATTGCCTCGGAATTAAATACAAAAGGCACAATGCCGACTTAAGTACAAGAAGACTGACTCCTTTTACTGACTATGTTTTGAACCATTCATGTGACATTAGTTACAGATTCGGATGCTTCACTTCAGGTTTACTGTACCCTCTGACCTTCTTATTGACGATGAAACTCAGAAATTGCATTGGAATTAAATAGAAAAAGCACAATGCCGACTTAAGTACAAGACGACTGACTTTTCTTACTGTCTATGTTTGAACCATTCCTGTGACACTAGTTATAGATTCCGATGTTTCACTTCAGGTTTACTGTATCCCTTGGACCTTCTTTTTGACGATGAAACACAGATATTGCATTGGAATTAAATACAAAAGGCACAATGCCGACATAAGTGCAAGAAGACTGACCCTTCTTACTGTCAACGCTTTGAACCATTCCTGTGACTCTACTTGTAGATTCCGATGCGTCACTTCAGGTTTACTGTATCCCTCTGACCTTCTTATTGACGATGAAACACAGAAATTGCATCGGAATTAAATACAAAAGGCACAATGACAACTGAAGTACAAGAAGACAGACTCTTCCTACTGTCTAAGCTTTGAACCACTCTTGTGACACTAGTTATAGATTCCGATGCTTTACTTCAGGATTACTGTATCCCTTGGACCTTCGTATTGACGATGAAACACAGAAATTGCATCGGAATGAAATACAAAAGGCGCTATGCCGACTTAAGTACAAGAAGACTGACTCCTCATACTGACTATGTTTTGTACCATTCCCGTGACACTAGTTATAGATTCCGATGCTTCACTTCAGCTTTACTGTACCCCTCTGACCTTCTTATTGACGATGAAACACGGAAATTGCATCGGAATTAAATAAAAGAGGCACAATGCCGAATTAAGTACAAGAAGACTGACTCATCTTACTGACTATGATTTGAACCATTCCTGTGAGACTAGTTATAAATTGCGATGCTTCGCTTCAGGTTAAGTGTCCCTCTGACCTTACGGACGATGAAACACAGAAATTGCATCGGAATTAAATACAAAATGCACAATGCCGCCTTAAGTACATGAAGACCGACACTATCCACTGACTATGATTTGAACCATTCCTGTGACACTAGTTATAGATTCCGATGCTTCACTTGAGGTTTACTGTATCCCTTGGACCTTCTTATTCACGAAGAAACACAGAAATTGCATCGGAATTAAATGCAAAAGGCACAATGCCGACTTAAGTACAAGGAGACTGACACATCTTACTGTCTATGTTCTGAACCATTCCTGTGACACTAGTTATATATTCCGACGCTTCACGCCAGGATTACAGTATCCCTTGGACCTTCTTATTGACCATGAAGCACAGAAATTGCATCGGAATTAAATACAAAAGGCACAATGCCGACTTAAGTACATGAAGACCGACTCTTCCTACTGACTATGTTTTGAACCATTCCTGTGACACTAGTTATAGATTCCGATGCTTCACTTGAGGTTTACTGTATCCCTTGGACCTTCTTATTGACGATGAAACACAGAAATTGCATCGGAATTAAATGCAAAAGGCACAATGCCGACTTAAGTACAAGAAGACTGACTCATCTTACTGTCTATGTTCTGAACCATTCCTGTGACACTAGTTATAGATTCCGACGCTTCACTCCAGGTTTACTGTATCCCTTGGACCTTCTTATTGACGATGAAGCACAGAAATTGCATCGGAATTAAATACAAAAGGCACAATGCCGACTTAAGTACATGAAGACAGACTCTTCCTACTGACTATGCTTTGAACCATTCCTGTGACACTAGTTATAGATTACGATGCTTCACTTGAATTTTACTGTATCCCTGGGACCTTGTTATTGACGATGAAACACAGAAATTGCATCGGAATTAAATACAAAAGGCACAATGCCGACTTAAGTATAAGAAGACTGACTCATCTTACTATCTATGTTCTGAACCATTCCTGTGATACTAGTTATAGATTCCGATGCTTCACTTCAGGTTTACTGTATCCCTTGGACCTTCTTATTGACGACGAAATACAGAAATCGCATCGGAATTAACACAATAGGCACACTGCCGACTTAAGTACAAAATGACTGACTCCTCTTACTGACTATGTTTTGTACCATTCCTGTGACACTAGTTATAGATTCCGATGCTTCACTTCAGCTTTACTGTACCCCTCTGACCTACTTTTTGACGATGAAACACAGAAATGGCATCGGAATTAAATACAAAATGCACAATGCCGACTTAAGTACATGAAGACCGACTCTTACTACTGACTATGTTTTGAACCATTCCTGTGACACTAGTTATAGATTCCGATGCTTCACTTGAATTTTACTGTATCCCTGGGACCTTCTTATTGACGATGAAACACAGAAATTGCATCGGAATTAAATACAAAAGGCACAATGCCGACTTAAGTAGAAGAAGACTGACTCATCTTACTGTCTATGTTCTGAACCATTCCTGTGACACTAGTTATAGATTCCGATGCTTCACTTCAGGTTTACTGTATCCCTTGGACCTTCTTATTGACGATGAAATACAGAAATCCCATCGGAATTAACACAATAGGAACACTGCCGACTTAAGTACAAAAGACTGACTCCTCTTACTGGACTATGTTTTGAACCATTCCTGTGACACTAGTTATGGATTCCGATGCTTCACTTCAGGTTTGCTGTATCCCTTGGACCTTCTTATTGACGATGAAACACAGAAATTGCCTCGGAATTAAATACAAAAGGCACAATGCCGACTTAAGTACAAGGAGACTGACTCCTTTTACTGACTATCTTTTGAACCATTCCTGTGAGACTAGTAATAGGTTACGATGCTTCCCTTCAGGTTTACTGTATCCCTCTGACCTTCTTATTGAACGATGAAACACAGAAATTGCATCGGAATTAATTACAAAAGGCACAATGCCGACTTAAGTACATGAGGACCGACACTTCCTACTTACTATGATTTGAACCATTCCTGTGACACTAGTTATAGATTCCGATGCGTCATTTCAGGTTTACTGTATCCCTCTGACCTTCTTATTGGCGATGAAAGACAGAAATTGCATCGGAATTAAATACAAGAGACACGATGCCGACTTAAGTACAAGGAGACTGACTCATCTTACTGTCTATGTTCTGAACCATTCCTGTGACACTAGTTACAGATTCCGACGCTTCACTCCAGGTTTACTGTATCCCTTGGACCTTCTTATTGACGATGAAGCACATGAATTGCATCGGAATTAAATACAAAATGCACAATGCCGACTTAAGTACATGAAGACCGACTCTTCCTACTGACTATGCTTTGAACCGTTCCTGTGACACTAGTTATAGATTCCGATGCTTCACTTGAGGTTTGCTGTATCCCTGGGACCTTGTTATTGACGATGAAACACAGAAATTGCATCGGAATTAATACAAAAGGCACAATGCCGACTTAAGTACAAGAAGACTGACTCATCTTACTGTCTATGTTCTGAACCATTCCTGTGATACCAGTTATATATTCCGATGCTTCACTTCAGGTTTACTGTATCCCTTGGACCTTCTTATTGACGATGAAATACAGAAATCCCATCGAATTAACACAATAGGAACACTGCCGACTGAAGTACAAAAAGACTGACTCCTCTTACTGACTATGCTTTGAACCATTCCTGTGACACTAGTTATAGATACCGATCCTTCACTTCAGCTTCACTGTACCCCTTTGAACTACTTTTTGACGATGAAACACAGATATTGCATCGGAATTAAATACAAAAGGCACAATGCCGACTTAAGTACAAGAGACTGACTCTTCCTACTGTCTATGTTTTGAACCATTCCTGTGACACTAGTTATAGATTCCGATGCTTCACTTCAGGTTTACTGTATCCCTTGGACCTTCTTATTGACGATGAATTACAGAAATTGCCTCGGAATTAAATACAAAAGGCACAATGCCGACTTAAGTACAAGAAGACTGACTCCTTTTACTGACTATGTTTTGAACCATTCATGTGACATTAGTTACAGATTCGGATGCTTCACTTCAGGTTTACTGTACCCTCTGACCTTCTTATTGACGATGAAACTCAGAAATTGCATTGGAATTAAATAGAAAAAGCACAATGCCGACTTAAGTACAAGACGACTGACTTTTCTTACTGTCTATGTTTGAACCATTCCTGTGACACTAGTTATAGATTCCGATGTTTCACTTCAGGTTTACTGTATCCCTTGGACCTTCTTTTTGACGATGAAACACAGATATTGCATTGGAATTAAATACAAAAGGCACAATGCCGACATAAGTGCAAGAAGACTGACCCTTCTTACTGTCAACGCTTTGAACCATTCCTGTGACTCTACTTGTAGATTCCGATGCGTCACTTCAGGTTTACTGTATCCCTCTGACCTTCTTATTGACGATGAAACACAGAAATTGCATCGGAATTAAATACAAAAGGCACAATGACAACTGAAGTACAAGAAGACAGACTCTTCCTACTGTCTAAGCTTTGAACCACTCTTGTGACACTAGTTATAGATTCCCGATGCTTTACTTCAGGATTACTGTATCCCTTGGACCTTCGTATTGACGATGAAACACAGAAATTGCATCGGAATGAAATACAAAAGGCGCTATGCCGACTTAAGTACAAGAAGACTGACTCCTCATACTGACTATGTTTTGTACCATTCCCGTGACACTAGTTATAGATTCCGATGCTTCACTTCAGCTTTACTGTACCCCTCTGACCTTCTTATTGACGATGAAACACGGAAATTGCATCGGAATTAAATAAAAGAGGCACAATGCCGAATTAAGTACAAGAAGACTGACTCATCTTACTGACTATGATTTGAACCATTCCTGTGAGACTAGTTATAAATTGCGATGCTTCGCTTCAGGTTAAGTGTCCCTCTGACCTTACGGACGATGAAACACAGAAATTGCATCGGAATTAAATACAAAATGCACAATGCCGCCTTAAGTACATGAAGACCGACACTATCCACTGACTATGATTTGAACCATTCCTGTGACACTAGTTATAGATTCCGATGCTTCACTTGAGGTTTACTGTATCCCTTGGACCTTCTTATTCACGAAGAAACACAGAAATTGCATCGGAATTAAATGCAAAAGGCACAATGCCGACTTAAGTACAAGGAGACTGACACATCTTACTGTCTATGTTCTGAACCATTCCTGTGACACTAGTTATATATTCCGACGCTTCACGCCAGGATTACAGTATCCCTTGGACCTTCTTATTGACCATGAAGCACAGAAATTGCATCGGAATTAAATACAAAAGGCACAATGCCGACTTAAGTACATGAAGACCGACTCTTCCTACTGACTATGTTTTGAACCATTCCTGTGACACTAGTTATAGATTCCGATGCTTCACTTGAGGTTTACTGTATCCCTTGGACCTTCTTATTGACGATGAAACACAGAAATTGCATCGGACTTAAATGCAAAAGGCACAATGCCGACTTAAGTACAAGAAGACTGACTCATCTTACTGTCTATGTTCTGAACCATTCCTGTGACACTAGTTATAGATTCCGACGCTTCACTCCAGGTTTACTGTATCCCTTGGACCTTCTTATTGACGATGAAGCACAGAAATTGCATCGGAATTAAATACAAAAGGCACAATGCCGACTTAAGTACATGAAGTCAGACTCTTCCTACTGACTATGCTTTGAACCATTCCTGTGACACTAGTTATAGATTACGATGCTTCACTTGAATTTTACTGTATCCCTGGGACCTTGTTATTGACGATGAAACACAGAAATTGCATCGGAATTAAATACAAAAGGCACAATGCCGACTTAAGTATAAGAAGACTGACTCATCTTACTATCTATGTTCTGAACCATTCCTGTGATACTAGTTATAGATTCCGATGCTTCACTTCAGGTTTACTGTATCCCTTGGACCTTCTTATTGACGACGAAATACAGAAATCGCATCGGAATTAACACAATAGGCACACTGCCGACTTAAGTACAAAATGACTGACTCCTCTTACTGACTATGTTTTGTACCATTCCTGTGACACTAGTTATAGATTCCGATGCTTCACTTCAGCTTTACTGTACCCCTCTGACCTACTTTTTGACGATGAAACACAGAAATGGCATCGGAATTAAATACAAAATGCACAATGCCGACTTAAGTACATGAAGACCGACTCTTACTACTGACTATGTTTTGAACCATTCCTGTGACACTAGTTATAGATTCCGATGCTTCACTTGAATTTTACTGTATCCCTGGGACCTTCTTATTGACGATGAAACACAGAAATTGCATCGGAATTAAATACAAAAGGCACAATGCCGACTTAAGTAGAAGAAGACTGACTCATCTTACTGTCTATGTTCTGAACCATTCCTGTGACACTAGTTATAGATTCCGATGCTTCACTTCAGGTTTACTGTATCCCTTGGACCTTCTTATTGACGATGAAATACAGAAATCCCATCGGAATTAACACAATAGGAACACTGCCGACTTAAGTACAAAAAGACTGACTCCTCTTACTGACTATGTTTTGAACCATTCCTGTGACACTAGTTATAGATTCCGATGCTTCACTTCAGGTTTGCTGTATCCCTTAGACCTTCTTATTGACGATGAAACACAGAAATTGCCTCGGAATTAAATACAAAAGGCACAATGCCGACTTAAGTACAAGGAGACTGACTCCTTTTACTGACTATGTTTTGAACCATTCCTGTGAGACTAGTAATAGGTTACGATGCTTCCCTTCAGGTTTACTGTATCCCTCTGACCTTCTTATTGACGATGAAACACAGAAATTGCATCGGAATTAATTACAAAAGGCACAATGCCGACTTAAGTACATGAAGACCGACACTTCCTACTTACTATGATTTGAACCATTCCTGTGACACTAGTTATAGAATCCGATGCGTCATTTCAGGTTTACTGTATCCCTCTGACCTTCTTATTGGCGATGAAAGACAGAAATTGCATCGGAATTAAATACAAGAGACACGATGCCGACTTAAGTACAAGGAGACTGACTCATCTTACTGTCTATGTTCTGAACCATTCCTGTGACACTAGTTACAGATTCCGACGCTTCACTCCAGGTTTACTGTATCCCTTGGACCTTCTTATTGACGATGAAGCACAGAAATTGCATCGGAATTAAATACAAAAGGCACAATGCCGACTTAAGTACATGAAGACCGACACTTCCTACTGACTATGATTTGAACCACTCCTGTGACACTAGTTATAGATTCCGATGCTTCACTTGAGGTTTACTGTACCCTTTGGACCTTCTTATTGACGATGAAACACAGAAATTGCATCGGAATTAAATGCAAAAGGCACAATGCCGACTTAAGTACAAGGAGACTGACTCATCTTACTGTCTATGTTCTGAACCATTCCTGTGACACTAGTTATAGATTCCGATGCTTCACTTCAGGTTTGCTGTATCCCTTGGACCTTCTTATTGACGATGAAGCACAGAAATTGCATCGGAATTAAATACAAAATGCACAATGCCGACTTAAGTACATGAAGACCGACTCTTCCGACTGACTATGTTTTGAACCATTCCTGTGACACTAGTTATAGATTCCGATGCTTCACTTGAGGTTTACTGTATACCTGGGACCTTCTTATTGACGATGAAACACAGAAATTGCATCGGAATTAAATACAAAAGGCACAATGACAACTGAAGTACAAGAAGACAGACTCTTCCTACTGTCTAAGCTTTGAACCACTCTTGTGACACTAGTTATAGATTCCGATGCTTTACTTCAGGATTACTGTATCCCTTGGACCTTCGTATTGACGATGAAACACAGAAATTGCATCGGAATGAAATACAAAAGGCGCTATGCCGACTTAAGTACAAGAAGACTGACTCCTCATACTGACTATGTTTTGTACCATTCCCGTGACACTAGTTATAGATTCCGATGCTTCACTTCAGCTTTACTGTACCCCTCTGACCTACTTTTTGACAATGAAACACAGAAATTGCATCGGAATTAAATAGAAAAAGCACAATGCCGACATAAGTACAAGAAGACTGACTCCTCCTACTGTCTATGTTTTGAACCATTCCTGTGACACTAGTTATAGATTCCGATGCTTCACTTCATGTTTACTGTATCCCTCTGACCTTCTTATTGACGATGAAACACGGAAATTGCATCGGAATTAAATAAAAGAGGCACAATGCCGAATTAAGTACAAGAAGACTGACTCATCTTACTGACTATGATTTGAACCATTCCTGTGAGACTAGTTATAAATTGCGATGCTTCGCTTCAGGTTAAGTGTCCCTCTGACCTTACGGACGATGAAACACAGAAATTGCATCGGAATTAAATACAAAATGCACAATGCCGCCTTAAGTACATGAAGACCGACACTATCCACTGACTATGATTTGAACCATTCCTGTGACACTAGTTATAGATTCCGATGCTTCACTTGAGGTTTACTGTATCCCTTGGACCTTCTTATTCACGAAGAAACACAGAAATTGCATCGGAATTAAATGCAAAAGGCACAATGCCGACTTAAGTACAAGGAGACTGACACATCTTACTGTCTATGTTCTGAACCATTCCTGTGACACTAGTTATATATTCCGACGCTTCACGCCAGGATTACAGTATCCCTTGGACCTTCTTATTGACCATGAAGCACAGAAATTGCATCGGAATTAAATACAAAAGGCACAATGCCGACTTAAGTACATGAAGACCGACTCTTCCTACTGACTATGTTTTGAACCATTCCTGTGACACTAGTTATAGATTCCGATGCTTCACTTGAGGTTTACTGTATCCCTTGGACCTTCTTATTGACGATGAAACACAGAAATTGCATCGGAATTAAATGCAAAAGGCACAATGCCGACTTAAGTACAAGAAGACTGACTCATCTTACTGTCTATGTTCTGAACCATTCCTGTGACACTAGTTATAGATTCCGACGCTTCACTCCAGGTTTACTGTATCCCTTGGACCTTCTTATTGACGATGAAGCACAGAAATTGCATCGGAATTAAATACAAAAGGCACAATGCCGACTTAAGTACATGAAGACAGACTCTTCCTACTGACTATGCTTTGAACCATTCCTGTGACACTAGTTATAGATTATGATGCTTCACTTGAATTTTACTGTATCCCTGGGACCTTGTTATTGACGATGAAACACAGAAATTGCATCGGAATTAAATACAAAAGGCACAATGCCGACTTAAGTATAAGAAGACTGACTCATCTTACTATCTATGTTCTGAACCATTCCTGTGATACTAGTTATAGATTCCGATGCTTCACTTCAGGTTTACTGTATCCCTTGGACCTTCTTATTGACGACGAAATACAGAAATCGCATCGGAATTAACACAATAGGCACACTGCCGACTCAAGTACAAAATGACTGACTCCTCTTACTGACTATGTTTTGTACCATTCCTGTGACACTAGTTATAGATTCCGATGCTTCACTTCAGCTTTACTGTACCCCTCTGACCTACTTTTTGACGATGAAACACAGAAATGGCATCGGAATTAAATACAAAATGCACAATGCCGACTTAAGTACATGAAGACCGACTCTTACTACTGACTATGTTTTGAACCATTCCTGTGACACTAGTTATAGATTCCGATGCTTCACTTGAATTTTACTGTATCCCTGGGACCTTCTTATTGACGATGAAACACAGAAATTGCATCGGAATTAAATACAAAAGGCACAATGCCGACTTAAGTAGAAGAAGACTGACTCATCTTACTGTCTATGTTCTGAACCATTCCTGTGACACTAGTTATAGATTCCGATGCTTCACTTCAGGTTTACTGTATCCCTTGGACCTTCTTATTGACGATGAAATACAGAAATCCCATCGGAATTAACACAATAGGAACACTGCCGACTTAAGTACAAAAAGACTGACTCCTCTTACTGACTATGTTTTGAACCATTCCTGTGACACTAGTTATAGATTCCGATGCTTCACTTCAGGTTTGCTGTATCCCTTAGACCTTCTTATTGACGATGAAACACAGAAATTGCCTCGGAATTAAATACAAAAGGCACAATGCCGACTTAAGTACAAGGAGACTGACTCCTTTTACTGACTATGTTTTGAACCATTCCTGTGAGACTAGTAATAGGTTACGATGCTTCCCTTCAGGTTTACTGTATCCCTCTGACCTTCTTATTGACGATGAAACACAGAAATTGCATCGGAATTAATTACAAAAGGCACAATGCCGACTTAAGTACATGAAGACCGACACTTCCTACTTACTATGATTTGAACCATTCCTGTGACACTAGTTATAGAATCCGATGCGTCATTTCAGGTTTACTGTATCCCTCTGACCTTCTTATTGGCGATGAAAGACAGAAATTGCATCGGAATTAAATACAAGAGACACGATGCCGACTTAAGTACAAGGAGACTGACTCATCTTACTGTCTATGTTCTGAACCATTCCTGTGACACTAGTTACAGATTCCGACGCTTCACTCCAGGTTTACTGTATCCCTTGGACCTTCTTATTGACGATGAAGCACAGAAATTGCATCGGAATTAAATACAAAAGGCACAATGCCGACTTAAGTACATGAAGACCGACACTTCCTACTGACTATGATTTGAACCACTCCTGTGACACTAGTTATAGATTCCGATGCTTCACTTGAGGTTTACTGTACCCTTTGGACCTTCTTATTGACGATGAAACACAGAAATTGCATCGGAATTAAATGCAAAAGGCACAATGCCGACTTAAGTACAAGGAGACTGACTCATCTTACTGTCTATGTTCTGAACCATTCCTGTGACACTAGTTATAGATTCCGATGCTTCACTTCAGGTTTGCTGTATCCCTTGGACCTTCTTATTGACGATGAAGCACAGAAATTGCATCGGAATTAAATACAAAATGCACAATGCCGACTTAAGTACATGAAGACCGACTCTTCCTACTGACTATGTTTTGAACCATTCCTGTGACACTAGTTATAGATTCCGATGCTTCACTTGAGGTTTACTGTATACCTGGGACCTTCTTATTGACGATGAAACACAGAAATTGCATCGGAATTAAATACAAAAGGCACAATGCCGACTTAAGTAGAAGAAGACTGACTCATCTTACTGTCTATGTTCTGAACCATTCCTGTGACACTAGTTATAGATTCCGATGCTTCACTTCAGGTTTACTGTATCCCTTGGACCTTCTTATTGACGATGAAATACAGAAATCCCATCGGAATTAACACAATAGGAACACTGCCCACTTAAGTACAAAAAGACTGACTCCTCTTACTGACTATGTTTTGAACCATTCCTGTGACACTAGTTATAGATTCCGATGCTTCACTTCAGGTTTGCTGTATCCCTTGGACCTTCTTATTGACGATGAAACACAGAAATTGCCTCGGAATTAAATACAAATGGCACAATGCCGACTTAAGTACAAGGAGACTGACTCCTTTTACTGACTATCTTTTGAACCATTCCTGTGAGACTAGTAATAGGTTACGATGCTTCCCTTCAGGTTTACTGTATCCCTCTGACCTTCTTATTGACGATGAAACACAGAAATTGCATCGGAATTAATTACAAAAGGCACAATGCCGACTTAAGTACATGAAGACCGACACTTCCTACTTACTATGATTTGAACCATTCCTGTGACACTAGTTATAGATTCCGATGCGTCATTTCAGGTTTACTGTATCGCTCTGACCTTCTTATTGGCGATGAAAGACAGAAATTGCATCGGAATTAAATACAAGAGACACGATGCCGACTTAAGTACAAGGAGACTGACTCATCTCACTGTCTATGTTCTGAACCATTCCTGTGACACTAGTTACAGATTCCGACGCTTCACTCCAGGTTTACTGTATCCCTTGGACCTTCTTATTGACGATGAAGCACAGAAATTGCATCGGAATTAAATACAAAATGCACAATGCCGACTTAAGTACATGAAGACCGACTCTTCCTACTGACTATGCTTTGAACCGTTCCTGTGACACTAGTTATAGATTCCGATGCTTCACTTGAGGTTTGCTGTATCCCTGGGACATTCTTATTGACGATGAAACACAGAAATTGCATCGGAATTAAATACAAAAGGCACAATGCCGACTTAAGTACAAGAAGACTGACTCATCTTACTGTCTATGTTCTGAACCATTCCTGTGATACCAGTTATATATTCCGATGCTTCACTTCAGGTTTACTGTATCCCTTGGACCTTCTTATTGACGATGAAATACAGAAATCCCATCGGAATTAACACAATAGGAACACTGCCGACTGAAGTACAAAAAGACTGACTCCTCTTACTGACTATGTTTTGAACCATTCCTGTGACACTAGTTATAGATACCGATCCTTCACTTCAGCTTCACTGTACCCCTTTGAACTACTTTTTGACGATGAAACACAGATATTGCATCGGAATTAAATACAAAAGGCACAATGCCGACTTAAGTACAAGAAGACTGACTCTTCCTACTGTCTATGTTTGAACCGTTCCTGTGACACTAGTTGTAGATTCCGATGCTTCACTTCAGGTTTACTGTATCCCTTCGACCTTCTTATTGACGATGAAACACAGAAATTGCATCGGAATTAAATACAAGAGGCACAATGCAGACTTAAGGATAAAAAGACTGACTCTTCTTACTTACTTTGATTTGAACCATTCCTGTGACACTAGTTATAGATTCCGATGCTTCACTTCAGGTTTACTGTATCCCTTGGAACGTCTAATTTGCAATGAAACACAGAAATTGCATCGGAATTTAATACCAAGGGCACAATGCCGATTTAAGTACAAGGAAGACTGACTCTTCTTACTGTCTATGTTTTAACCATTCCTGTGACACTAGTTATGGATTCCGACGGTTCACTCCAGGTTTACTGTTTCCCTTGGACCTTCTTATTGACGATGAAACAGAGAAATTGCATCGGAATTAAATACAAAAGGCACAATGCCGACTTAAGTACATGAAGACCGACACTTCCAACTGACTATGGTTTGAACCATTCCTGGGACACTAGTTATAGATTCCGATGCTTCACTTGAGGTTTACTGTATCCCTTGGACCGTCTTATTGACGATGAAACACAGAAATTGCATCGGAATTAAATGCAAAAGGCACAATGCCGACTTAAGTACAAGAAGACTGACTCATCTTACTGTCTATAATCTGAACCATTCCTGTGACACTATATATAGATTCCGACGCTTCACTCCAGGTTTACTGTGTCCCTTGGACCATCTTATTGACGATGAAGCACAGAAATTGCATCGGAATTAAATACAAAAGGCACAATGCCGACTTAAGTACATGAAGACCGACTCTTCCTACTGACTATGTTTGAACCATTCCTGTGACACAAGTTATAGATTCCGATGCTTCACTTGAGGTCTACTGTATCCCTTGGACCTTCTTATTGACGATGAAACGCAGAAATTGCATCGGAATTAAATAGAAAAGGCACAATGCCGACTTAAGTACAAGAAGACTGACACTTCCTACTGTCTATGTTTTGAACCATTCCTGTGACACTAGTTATAGATTCCGATGCTTCACTTCAGGTTTACTGTATCCCTTGGACCTTCTTATTGACGATGAATTACAGAAATTGCCTCGGAATTAAATACAAAAGGCACAATGCCGACGTAAGTACAAGAAGACTGACTCCTTTTACTGACTATGTTTTGAACCATTCATGTGACATTAGTTACAGATTCGGATGCTTCACTTCAGGTTTACTGTACCCTCTGACCTTCTTATTGACGATGAAACACAGAAATTGCATTGGAATTAAATAGAAAAAGCACAATGCCGACTTAAGTACAAGACGACTGACTTTTCTTACTGTCTATGTTTGAACCATTCCTGTGACACTAGTTATAGATTCCGATGTTTCACTTCAGGTTTACTGTATCCCTTGGACCTTCTTTTTGACGATGAAACACAGATATTGCATTGGAATTAAATACAAAAGGCACAATGCCGACATAAGTGCAAGAAGACTGACCCTTCTTACTGTCAACGCTTTGAACCATTCCTGTGACTCTACTTATAGATTCCGATGCGTCACTTCAGGTTTACTGTATCCCTCTGACCTTCTTATTGACGATGAAACACAGAAATTGCATCGGAATTAAATAAAGGCACAATGACAACTGAAGTACAAGAAGACAGACTCTTCCTACTGTCTAAGCTTTGAACCACTCTTGTGACACTAGTTATAGATTCCGATGCTTTACTTCAGGATTACTGTATCCCTTGGACCTTCGTATTGACGATGAAACACAGAAATTGCATCGGAATGAAATACAAAAGGCGCTATGCCGACTTAAGTACAAGAAGACTGACTCCTCATACTGACTATGTTTTGTACCATTCCCGTGACACTAGTTATAGATTCCGATGCTTCACTTCAGCTTTACTGTACCCCTCTGACCTACTTTTTGACAATGAAACACAGAAATTGCATCGGAATTAAATAGAAAAAGCACAATGCCGACATAAGTACAAGAAGACTGACTCCTCCTACTGTCTATGTTTTGAACCATTCCTGTGACACTAGTTATAGATTCCGATGCTTCACTTCATGTTTACTGTATCCCTCTGACCTTCTTATTGACGATGAAACACGGAAATTGCATCGGAATTAAATAAAAGAGGCACAATGCCGAATTAAGTACAAGAAGACTGACTCTTCTTACTGACTATGATTTGAACCATTCCTGTGAGACTAGTTATAAATTGCGATGCTTCGCTTCAGGTTAAGTGTCCCTCTGACCTTACTGACGATGAAACACAGAAATTGCATCGGAATTAAATACAAAATGCACAATGCCGCCTGAAGTACATGAAGACTGACACTATCTACTGACTATGATTTGAACCATTCCTGTGACACTAGTTATAGATTCCGATGCTTCACTTGAGGTTTACTGTATCCCTTGGACCTTCTTATTCACGAAGAAACACAGAAATTGCATCGGAATTAAATGCAAAAGGCACAATGCCGACTTAAGTACAAGGAGACTGACACATCTTACTGTCTATGTTCTGAACCATTCCTGTGACACTAGTTATATATTCCGACGCTTCACGCCAGGTTTACAGTATCCCTTGGACCTTCTTATTGTCCATGAAGCACAGAAATTGCATCGGAATTAAATACAAAAGGCACAATGCCGACTTAAGTACATGAAGACCGACTCTTCCTACTGACTATGTTTTGAACCATTCCTGTGACACTAGTTATAGATTCCCATGCTTCACTTGAGGTTTACTGTATCCCTTGGACCTTCTTATTGACGATGAAACACAGAAATTGCATCGGAATTAAATGCAAAAGGCACAATGCCGACTTAAGTACAAGAAGACTGACTCATCTTACTGTCTATGTTCTGAACCATTCCTGTGACACTAGTTATAGATTCCGACGCTTCACTCCAGGTTTACTGTATCCCTTGGACCTTCTTATTGACGATGAAGCACAGAAATTGCATCGGAATTAAATACAAAAGGCACAATGCCGACTTAAGTACATGAAGACAGACTCTTCCTACTGACTATGCTTTGAACCATTCCTGTGACACTAGTTATAGATTACGATGCTTCACTTGAATTTTACTGTATCCCTGGGACCTTGTTATTGACGATGAAACACAGAAAATTGCATCGGAATTAAATACAAAAGGCACAATGCCGACTTAAGTATAAGAAGACTGACTCATCTTACTATCTATGTTCTGAACCATTCCTGTGATACTAGTTATAGATTCCGATGCTTCACTTCAGGTTTACTGTATCCCTTGGACCTTCTTATTGACGACGAAATACAGAAATCGCATCGGAATTAACACAATAGGCACACTGCCGACTTAAGTACAAAATGACTGACTCCTCTTACTGACTATGTTTTGTACCATTCTGTGACACTAGTTATAGATTCCGATGCTTCACTTCAGCTTTACTGTACCCCTCTGACCTACTTTTTGACGATGAAACACAGAAATGGCATCGGAATTAAATAGAAAAGGTACAATGCCGACTTAAGTACAAGAAGACTGACTCTTCCTACTGTCTATGTTTTGAACCATTCCTGTGACACTAGTTATAGATTCCGATGCTTCACTTCAGGTTGCTGTATCCCTTGGACCTTCTTATTGACAATGAAACACAGAAATTGCCTCGGAATTAAATACAAAAGGCACAATGCCTACTTAAGTACAAGGAGACTGACTCCTTTTACTGACTATGTTTTGAACCATTCCTGTGAGACTAGTTATAGATTGCGATGCTTCCCTTCAGGATTACTGTATCCCTCTGACCTTCTTATTGACGATGAAACACAGAAATTGCATCGGAATTAATTACAAAAGGCACAATGCCGGCTTAAGTACATGAAGACCAACACTTCCTACTTACTATGATTTGAACCATTCCTGTGACACTAGTTATAGATTCCGATGTGTCACTTCAGGTTTACTGTATCCCTCTGACCTTCTTATTGCCGATGAAACACAGAAATTGCATCGGAATTAAATACAAGAGACACGATGCCGACTTATGTACAAGAAGACTGACTGTTCTTACTGACTATGATTTGAATTATTCCTGTGAGACTTGTTATAGATTGCGATGCTTCCCTTCAGGTTTACTGTATCCCTCTGACCTTCTTATTGACGATGAAACACAGAAATTGCATCGGAATTAAATACAAAATGCACAATGCCGACTTAAGTACATGAAGACCGACTCTTCCTACTGACTATGTTTTGAACCATTCCTGTGACACTAGTTATAGATTCCGATGCTTCACTTGAGGTTAACTGTATCCCTGGGACCTTCTTATTGACGATGAAACACAGAAATTGCATCGGAATTAAATACAAAAGGCACAATGCCGACTTAAGTAGAAGAAGACTGACTCATCTTACTGTCTATGTTCTGAACCATTCCTGTGACACTAGTTATAGATTCCGATGCTTCACTTCAGGTTTACTGTATCCCTTGGACCTTCTTATTGACGATGAAATACAGAAATCCCATCGGAATTAACACAATAGGAACACTGCCGACTTAAGTACAAAAAGACTGACTCCTCTTACTGACTATGTTTTGAACCATTCCTGTAACACTAGTTATAGATTCCGATGCTTCACTTCAGGTTTGCTGTATCCCTTGGACCTTCTTATTGACGATGAAACACAGAAATTGCCTCGGAATTAAATACAAAAGGCACAATGCCGACTTAAGTACAAGGAGACTGACTCCTTTTACTGACTATCTTTTGAACCATTCCTGTGAGACTAGTAATAGGTTACGATGCTTCCCTTCAGGTTTACTGTATCCCTCTGACCTTCTTATTGACGATGAAACACAGAAATTGCATCGGAATTAATTACAAAAGGCACAATGCCGACTTAAGTACATGAAGACCGACACTTCCTACTTACTATGATTTGAACCATTCCTGTGACACTAGTTATAGATTCCGATGCGTCATTTCAGGTTTACTGTATCCCTCTGACCTTCTTATTGGCGATGAAAGACAGAAATTGCATCGGAATTAAATACAAGAGACACGATGCCGACTTAAGTACAAGGAGACTGACTCATCTTACTGTCTATGTTCTGAACCATTCCTGTGACACTAGTTACAGATTCCGATGCTTCACTCCAGGTTTACTGTATCCCTTGGACCTTCTTATTGACGATGAAGCACAGAAATTGCATCGGAATTGAATACAAAATGCACAATGCCGACTTAAGTACATGAAGACCGACTCTTCCTACTGACTATGCTTTGAACCATTCCTGTGACACTAGTTATAGATTCCGATGCTTCACTTGAGATTTGCTGTATCCCTGGGACCTTCTTATTGACGATGAAACACAGAAATTGCATCGGAATTAAATACAAAAGGCACAATGCCGACTTAAGTACAAGAAGACTGACTCATCTTACTGTCTATGTTCTGAACTATTCCTGTGATACCAGTTATATATTCCGATGCTTCACTTCAGGTTTACTGTGTCCCTTGGACCTTCTTATTGACGATGAAATACAGAAATCCCATCGGAATTAACACAATAGGAACACTGCCGACTGAAGTACAAAAAGACTGACTCCTCTTACTGACTATGTTTTGAACCATTCCTGTGACACTAGTTATAGATACCGATCCTTCACTTCAGCTTCACTGTACCCCTCTGAACTACTTTTTGACGATGAAACACAGATATTGCATCGGAATTAAATACAAAAGGCACAAAGCCGACTTAAGTACAAGAAGACTGACTCTTCCTACTGTCTATGTTTGAACCATTCCTGTGACACTAGTTATAGATTCCGATGCTTCACTTCAGGTTTACTGTATCCCTTGGACCTTCTTATTGACGATGAAACACAGAAATTGCATCGGAATTAAATACAAGAGGCACAATGCAGACTTAAGGATAAAAAGACTGACTCTTCTTACTTACTTTGATTTGAACCATTCCTGTGACACTAGTTATAGATTCCGATGCTTCACTTCAGGTTTACTGTATCCCTTGGAACGTCTTATTTGCAATGAAACACAGAAATTGCATCGGAATTTAATACCAAGGGCACAATGCCGATTTAAGTACAAGGAAGACTGACTCTTCTTACTGTCTATGTTTTAACCATTCCTGTGACACTAGTTATAGATTCCGACGGTTCACTCCAGGTTTACTGTTTCCCTTGGACCTTCTTATTGACGATGAAACAGAGAAATTGCATCGGAATTAAATACAAAAGGCACAATGCCGACTTAAGTACATGAAGACCGACACTTCCAACTGACTATGGTTTGAACCATTCCTGGGACACTAGTTATAGATTCCGATGCTTCACTTGAGGTTTACTGTATCCCTTGGACCTTCTTATTGACGATGAAACACAGAAATTGCATCGGAATTAAATGCAAAAGGCACAATGCCGACCTAAGTACAAGAAGACTGACTCATCTTACTGTCTATAATCTGAACCATTCCTGTGACACTAGTTATAGATTCCGACGCTTCACTCCAGGTTTACTGTGTCCCTTGGACCATCTTATTGACGATGAAGCACAGAAATTGCATCGGAATTAAATACAAAAGGCACAATGCCGACTTAAGTACATGAAGACCGACTCTTCCTACTGACTATGTTTGAACCATTCCTGTGACACAAGTTATAGATTCCGATGCTTCACTTGAGGTCTACTGTATCCCTTGGACCTTCTTATTGACGATGAAACGCAGAAATTGCATCGGAATTAAATAGAAAAGGCACAATGCCGACTTAAGTACAAGAAGACTGACTCTTCCTACTGTCTATGTTTTGAACCACTCCTGTGACACTAGTTATAGATTCCGATGCTTCACTTCAGGTTTACTGTATCCCTTGGACCATCTTATTGACGATGAATTACAGAAATTGCCTCGGAATTAAATACAAAAGGCACAATGCCGACTTAAGTACAAGAAGACTGACTCCTTTTACTGACTATGTTTTGAACCATTCATGTGACATTAGTTACAGATTCGGATGCTTCACTTCAGGTTTACTGTACCCTCTGACCTTCTTATTGACGATGAAACACAGAAATTGCATTGGAATTAAATAGAAAAAGCACAATGCCGACTTAAATACAAGACGACTGACTTTTCTTACTGTCTATGTTTGAACCAATCCTGTGACACTAGTTACAGATTCCGATGTTTCACTTCAGGTTTACTGTATCCCTTGGACCTTCTTTTTGACGATGAAACACAGATATTCCATTGGAATTAAATACAAAAGGCACAATGCCGACATAAGTGCAAGAAGACTGACCCTTCTTACTGTCAACGCTTTGAACCATTCCTGTGACTCTACTTATAGATTCCGATGCGTCACTTCAGGTTTACTGTATCCCTCTGACCTTCTTATTGACGATGAAACACAGAAATTGCATCGGAATTAAATACAAGAGGCACAATGCCGACTTAAGTACAAGAAGACTGACTCCTCTTTCTGTCTATGTTTGAACCATTCCTGTGACACTAGTTATAGATTCCGATGCTTCACTTCAGGTTCACTGTATCCCTATGAGCTTCTTATAGACGATGAAACACAGAAATTGCATCGGAATTAAATACAAAAGGCACAATGCCGACTTAAGTACAAGCAGACTGACTCCTCTTTCTGTCTATGTTTGAACCATTCCTGTGACACTAGTTATAGATTCCGATGCTTCACTTCAGGTTCACTGTATCCCTTGGACCTTGTTATTGACGATGAAACACAGAAATTGCATCGGAATTAAATACAAAAGGCACAATGACAACTGAAGTACAAGAAGACAGACTCTTCCTACTGTCTATGTTTGAACCATTCCTGTGACACTAGTTATAGATTCCGATGCTTCACTTCAGGTTTACTGTATCCCTTGGGCCTTCTTATTGACGATGAAACACAGAAATTGCATCGGAATGAAATACAAAAGGCGCTATGCCGACTTAAGTACATGAAGACCGACTCTACCTACTGACTATCTTTTGAACCATTCCTGTGACACTAGTTATAGATTCCGTTGCTTCACTTCAGCTTCACTGTACCCCTCTGACCTACTTTTTGACGATGAAACACAGAAATCGCATCGGAATTAAATAGAAAAGGCACAATGCCGACTTAAGTACAAGAAGACTGACTCTTCCTACTGTCTATGTTTGAACCATTCCTGTGACACTAGTTATAGATTCCGATGCTTCACTTCAGGTTTACTGTATCCCTTGGACCTTCTTATTGACGATGAAACACAGAAATTGCATCGGAATTAAATAGAAAAGGCACAATGCCGACTTAAGTACAAGAAGACTGACTCTTCCTACTGTCTATGTTTGAACCATTCCTGTGACACTACTTGTAGATTTCGATGCTTCACTTCAGGTTTACTGTATCTCTTGGACCTTCTTATTGACGATGAAACACAGAAATGGCATCGGAATTAAATGCAAAAGGCACAATGCCGACTTAAGTACAAGAAGACTGACTCATCTTACTGTCTACGTTCTGAACCATTCCTGTGATACTAGTTATATATTCCGACGCTTCACTCCAGGTTTACTGTATCCCTTGGACCTTCTTATTCACGATGAAACACAGAAATTGCATCGGAATTAAATGCAAAAGGCACAATGCCGACTTAAGTACAAGGAGACTGACACATCTTGCTGTCTATGTTCTGAACCATTCCTGTGACACTAGTTATATATTCCGACGCTTCACTCCAGGTTTACTGTATCCCTTGGACCTTCTTATTGACGATGAAGCACAGAAATTGCATCGGAATTAAATACAAAAGGCACAATGCCGACTTAAGTACATGAAGACCGACTCTTCCTACTGACTATGTTTTGAACCATTCCTGTGACACTAGTTATAGATTCCGATGCTTCACTTGAGGTTTACTGTATCCCTTGGACCTTCTTATTGACGATGAAACACAGAAATTGCATCGGAATTAAATGCAAAAGGCACAATGCCGACTTAAGTACAAGAAGACTGACTCATCTTACTGTCTATGTTCCGAACCATTCCTGTGACACTAGTTATAGATTCCGACGCTTCACTCCAGGTTTACTGTATCCCTTGGACCTTCTTATTGACGATGAAGCACCGAAATTGCATCGGAATTAAATACAAAAGGCACAATGCCGACTTAAGTACATGAAGACCTACTCTTCCTACTGACTATCTTTTGAACAATTCCTGTGACACTAGTTATAGATTCCGTTGCTTCACTTCAGCTTCACTGTACCCCTCTGACCTACTTTTTGACGATGAAACACAGAAATTGCATCGGAATTAAATAGAAAAGGCACAATGCCGACTTAAGTACAAGAAGACTGACTCTTCCTACTGTCTATGTTTGAACCATTCCTGTGACACTAGTTATAGATTCCGATGCTTCACTTCAGGTTTACTGTATCCCTTGGACATTCTTATTGACGATGAAACACAGAAATTGCATCGGAATTAAATAGAAAAGGCACAATGCCGACTTAAGTACAAGAAGACTGACTCTTCCTACTGTCTATGTTTGAACCATTCCTGTGACACTACTTATAGATTCCGATGCTTCACTTCAGGTTTACTGTATCCCTTGGACCTTCTTATTGACGATGAAACACAGAAATGGCATCGGAATTTAATACCAAGGGCACAATGCCGATTTAAGTACAAGGAAGACTGACTCTTCTTACTGTCTATGTTTTAACCATTCCTGTGACACTAGTTATAGATTCCGACGGTTCACTCCTGGTTTACTGTATCCCTTGGACCTTCGTATTGACGATGAAACACAGAAATTGCATCGGAATGAAATACAAAAGGCGCTATGCCGACTTAAGTACAAGAAGACTGACTCCTCTTACTGACTATGTTTTGTACCATTCCCGTGACACTAGTTATAGATTCCGATGCTTCACTTCCGCTTTGCTGTACCCCTCTGACCTACTTTTTGACAATGAAACACAGAAATTGCATCGGAATTAAATAGAAAAAGCACAATGCCGACATTAGTACAAGAAGACTGACTCCTCCTACTGTCTATGTTTTGAACCATTCCTGTGACACTAGTTATAGATTCCGATGCTTCACTTCAGGTTTACTGTATCCCTCTGACCTTCTTATTGACGATGAAACACAGAAATTGCATCGGAATTAAATAAAAGAGGCACAATGCCGAATGAAGTACAAGAAGACTGACTCTTCTTACTGACTATGATTTCAACCATTCCTGTGAGACTAGTTATAGATTCCGATGCTTCAATTCAGGTTAAGTGTCCCTCTGACCTTATTGACGATGAAACACAGAAATTGCATCGGAATTAAATACAAAATGCACAATGCCGCCTTAAGTACATGAAGACCGACACTATCTACTGACTATGATTTGAACCATTCCTGTGACACTAGTTATAGATTCCGATGCTTCACTTGAGGTTTACTGTATCCCTTGGACCTTCTTATTCACGATGAAACACAGAAATTGCATCGGAATTAAATGCAAAAGGCACAATGCCGACTTAAGTACAAGGAGACTGACACATCTTACTGTCTATGTTCTGAACCATTCCTGTGACACTAGTTATATATTCCGACGCTTCACTCCAGGTTTACTGTATCCCTTGGACCTTCTTATTGACGATGAAGCACAGAAATTGCATCGGATTTAAATACAAAAGGCACAATGCCGACTTAAGTACATGAAGACCGACTCTTCCTACTGACTATGTTTTGAACCATTCCTGTGACACTAGTTATAGATTCCGATGCTTCACTTGAGGTTTACTGTATCCCTTGGACCTTCTTATTGACGATGAAACACAGAAATTGCATCGGAATGAAATGCAAAAGGCACAATGCCGACCTAAGTACAAGAAGACTGACTCATCTTACTGTCTATGTTCCGAACCATTCCTGTGACACTAGTTATAGATTCCGACGCTTCACTCCAGGTTTACTGTATCCCTTGGACCTTCTTATTGACGATGAAGCACCGAAATTGCATCGGAATTAAATACAAAAGGCACAATGCCGACTTAAGTACATGAAGACCTACTCTTCCTACTGACTATCTTTTGAACCATTCCTGTGAGACTAGCTATAGATTCCGATGCTTCACTTCAGCTTCACTGTACCCCTCTGACCTACTTTTTGACGATGAAACACAGAAATTGCATCGGAATTAAATAGAAAAGGCACAATGCCGACTTAAGTACAAGAAGACTGACTCTTCCTACTGTCTATGTTTGAACCATTCCTGTGACACTAGTTATAGATTCCGATGCTTCACTTCAGGTTTACTGTATCCCTTGGACCTTCTTATTGACGATGAAACACAGAAATTGCATCGGAATTAAATAGAAAAGGCACAATGCCGACTTAAGTACAAGAGGACTGACTCTTCCTACTGTCTATGTTTGAACCATTCCTGTGACACTACTTATAGATTCCGATGCTTCACTTCAGGTTTACTGTATCTCTTGGACCTTCGTATTGACGATGAAACACAGAAATGGCATCGGAATTTAATATCAAGGGCACAATGCCGATTTAAGTACAAGGAAGACTGACTCTTCTTACTGTCTATGTTTTAACCATTCCTGTGACACTAGTTATAGATTCCGACGGTTCACCCCTGGTTTACTGTTTCCCTTGGACCTTCTTATTGACGATGAAACACAGAAATTGCATCGGAATTAAATACAAAATGCACAATGCCGACTTAAGTACATGAAGACCGACACTTCCAACCGACTATGGTTTGAACCATTCCTGTGACACTAGTTATAGATTCCGATGCTTCACTTGAGGTTTACTGTATCCCTTGGACCTTCTTATTGACGATGAATCACAGAAATTGCATCGGAATTAAATGCAAAAGGCACAATGCCGACTTAAGTACAAGAAGACTGACTCATCTTACTGTCTATGTTCTGAACCATTCCTGTGACACTAGTTATAGATTCCGACGCTTCACTCCAGGTTTACTGTATCCCTTGGACCTTCTTATTGACGATGAAGCACAGAAATTGCATCGGAATTAAATACAAAAGGCACAATGCCGACTTAAGTACATGAAGACCGACTCTTCCTACTGACTATCTTTTGAACCATTCCTGTGACACTAGTTACAGATTCCGATGCTTCACTTGAGGTTTACTGTATCCCTTGGACCTTCTTATTGACCATGAAACACAGAAATTGCATCGGAATTAAATAAAAGAGGCACAATGCCGACTTAAGTGCAAGAAGACTGAGTCTTCTTACTGACTATGATTTGAACCATTTCTGTGAGACTAGTTATAGATTGCGATGCTTCCCTTCAGGTTAAGTGTCCCTCTGACCTTCTTATTGACGATGAAACACAGAAATTGCATCGGAATTAAATACAAAATGCACAATGCCGCCTTAAGTACATGAAGTCCGACACTTCCTACAGACTTTGATTTGAACCATTCCTGTGACACTAGTTATAGATTCCGATGCTTCACTTGAGGTTTACTGTATCCCTTGGACCTTCTTATTGACGATGAAACACAGAAATTGCATCGGAATTAAATGCAAAAGGCACAATGCCGACTTAAGTACAAGGAGACTGACACATCTTACTGTCTATGTTCTGAACCATTCCTGTGACACTAGTTATATATTCCGACGCTTCACTCCAGGTTTACTGTATCCCTTGGACCTTCTTATTGACGATGAAGCACAGAAATTGCATCGGAATTAAATACAAAAGGCACAATGCCGACTTAAGTACAAGAAGACTGACTCCTCTTACTGACTATGTTTTGAACCTTTCCTGTGAGACTAGTTATAGATTGCGTTGCTTCCCATCAGGTTTACTGTATCCCTCTGACCTTCGTATTGACGATGTAACACAGAAATTGCATCGGAATTAAATACAAAAGGCACAATGCCGACTTAGGTACATGAAGACCGACACTTCCTACTGACTATGATTTGAACCATTCCTGTGACACTAGTTATAGATTCCGATGCGTCACTTCAGGTTTACTGTATCCCTCAGCCCTTGTTATTGACGATGAAACACAGAAATTGCATCGGAATTAAATACAAGAGGCACAATGCCGACTTAAGTACAAGAAGACTGACTCTTGTTACTGACTATGATTTGAACTATTCCTGTGAGACTAGTTATAGATTGTGATGCTTCCCTTCAGGTTTACTGTATCCCTCTGACCTTCTTATTCACGATGAAACACAGAAATTGCATCGGAATTAAATACAAAAGGCACAATGCCGACTTAAGTACATGAAGACCGACACTTCCTACTGACTATGATTTGAACCATTCCTGTGACACTAGTTATAGATTCCGATTCTTCACTTGAGGTTTACTGTATCCCTTGGACCTTCTTATTGACGATGAAACACATAAATTGCCTCGGAATTAAATACAAAAGGCACAATGGCGACTTAAGTACAAGAAGACTTACTCCTCTTACTGACTATGATTTGAACATTTCCTGTGACACTAGTTATAGATTCCGATGCGTCACTTCAGGTTTACTGTATCCCTCTGACCTTCTTATTGACGATGAAACACAGAAATTGCATCGGAATTAAATACAAGAGGCACAAAGCCGACTTAAGTACAAGAAGACTGACTCTTCTTACTAACTATGATTTGAACCATTCCTGTGAGACTAGTTATAGATTGCGATGCTTCCCTTCATGTTAACTGTATCCCTCTGACCTTCTTATTGACGATGAAACACAGAAATTGCATCGGAATGAAATACAAAAGGCACAATGCCGACTTAAATACAAGAATACTGACTCATCTTACTGTCTATGTTCTGAACCATTCCTGTGACACTAGTTATACATTCCGATGCTTCACTTCAGGTTTACTGTATCCCTTGGACCTTCTTATTGACGATGAAATACAGAAATCGCATCGGAATTAACACAATAGGAACACGGCCGACTTAAGTACAAAAAGACTGATTCCTCTTACTAACTATGTTTTGAACAATTCCTGTGACACTAGTTATAGATTGCGATGCTTCACTTCAGCTTTACTGTACCCCTCTGACCTTCTTTTTGACAATGAAACACAGAAATTTCATCGGAATTAAATAGAAAGGGCACAATGCCGACTTAAGTACATGAAGACCGACACTTCCTTCTGACTATGATTTGAACCATTCCTGTGACACTAGTTATAGATTCCGATGCTTCACTTGAGGTTTACTGTATCCCTTGGACCTTCTTATTGACGATGAAACACAGAAATTGCATCGGAATTAAATGCAAATGGCACAATGCCGACTTAAGTACAAGAAGACTGACTCATCTTACTGTCTATGTTCTGAACCATTCCTGTGACACTAGTTAAAGATTCCGACGCTTCACTCCAGGTTTACTGTATCCCTTGGACCTTCTTATTGACGATGAAGCACAGAAATTGCATCGGAATTAAATACAAAAGCACAATGCCGACTTAAGTACATGAAGACCGACACTTCCTACTGACTATGATTTGAACCATTCCTGTGACACTAGTTATAGATTCCGATGCTTCACCTGAGGTTTACTGTATCCCTTGGACCTTTTTATTGACGATGAAACACAGAAATTGAATCGGTATTAAACGCAAAAATCACAATGCCGACTTAAGTACAAGGAGACTAAATCATCTTACTGTCTATGTTCTGAACCATACCTGTGACACTAGTTATAGATTCCGATGCTTCACTCCAGGTTTACTGTATCCCTTGTACCTTTTTATTGACGATGAAGCACAGAAATTGCATCGGAATTAAATACAAAAGGCACAATGCCGACTTAAGTACATGAAGATCGACTCTTCCTACTTACTATGTTTTGAACCATTCCTGTGACACTAGTTATCGATTCCGATGCTTCACTTGAGGTTTACTGTATCCCTTGGACCTTCTTATTGACGATGAAACACAGAAATTGCATCGGAATTAAATACAAAAGGCACAATGCCGACTTAAATACAAGAAGACTGACTCATCTTACTGTCTATGTTCTGAACCATTCCTGTAACACTAGCTATAGATTCCGATGCTTCACTTCAGGTTTACTGTATCCCTTGGACCTTCTTAATGACAATGAAATACAGAAATCGCATCGGAATTAACACAATAGGAACACGGCCGACTTAAGTACTAAAAGACTGACTCCTCTTACTAACTATGTTTTGAACAATTCCTGTGACACTAGTTATAGATTCCGATGCTTCACTTCAGCTTTACTGTACCCCTCTGACCTACTTTTTGACGATGAAACACAGAAATTTCATCGGAATTAAATAGAAAAGGCACAATGCCGACTTAAGTACATGAAGACCGACACTTCCTACTGACTATGATTTGAACCATTCCTGTGACACTAGTTATAGATTCCGATGCTTCAATTGAGGTTTACTGTATCCCTTGGACCTTCTTATTGACGATGAAACACAGAAATGGCATCGGAATTAAATGCAAAAGGCACAATGCCGACTTAAGTACAAGAAGACTGACTCATCTTACTGTCTATGTTCTGAACCATTCTTATGACACTAGTTATAGATTCCGACGCTTCACTCCAGGTTTACTGTATCCCTTGGACCTTCTTATTGACGATGAAGCACAGAAATTGCATCGGAATTAAATACAAAAGGCACAATGCCGACTTAAGTACATGAAGACCGACTCTTCCTACTGACTATGTTTTGAACCATTCCTGTGACACTAGTTATAGATTCCGATGCTTCACTTGAGGTTTACTGTATCCCTTGGACCTTCTTATTGACGATGAAACACAGAAATTGCATCGGAATTAAATACAAAAGGCACAATGCCGACTTAAGTACAAGAAGACTGACTCTTCCTATTGTCTATGTTTTGAACCATTCCTGTGTCACTAGTTATAAATTACGATGCCTCACTTCAGGTTAACTGTACCCCTTGGACGTTCTTATTGACGATGACACACAGAAATTGCATCGGAAATAAATACAAAAGGTACAATGCCGATTTAAGTACATGAAGACTAACTCTTCCTACTGACTATGTTTGAACCGTTGCTGTGACACTAGTTATAGATTCCGATGCTTCACTTGAGGTTTACTGTATCCCTTGGACCTTCTTATGGACGATGAAACACAGATATTGCACTGGAATTAATACCAAGGGCACAATGCCGATTTAAGTACTAGGAAGACTGACTCTTCTTACTGTCTATGTTTTAACGATTCCTGTGACACTAGTTATAGATTCCGACGCTTCACTCCAGGTTTACTGTTTCCCTTGGACCTTCTTATTGACGATGAAACACAGAAATTGCATCGGAATTAAATACAAAAGGCACAATGCCGACTTAAGTACATGAAGACCGACACTTCCTACTGACTATGATTTGAACCATTCCTGTGACACTAGTTATAGATTCCGATGCTTCACTTGAGGTTTACTGTATCCCTTGGACTTTCTTATTGACGATGAAACACAGAAATTGCATCGGGATTAAATGCAAAAGGCATAATGCCGACTTAAGTACAAGAAGACTGACTCATCTTACTGTCTATGCTCTGAACCATTCCTGTGACACTAGTTATAGATTCCGACGCTTCACTCCAGGTTTACTGTATCCCTTGGACCTTCTTATTGACGATGAAGCACAGAAATTGCATCGGAATTAAATACAAAAGGCACAATGCCGACTTAGGTACATGAAGACCGACTCATCCTACTGACTGTGTTTTGTACCATTCCTGTGACACTAGTTATAGATTCCGATGCTTCGCTTGAGGTTTACTGTATCCCTTGGACCTCCTTATTGACGATGAAACACAGAAATTGCATCGGAATTTAATACAAAACGCACAATGCCGACTTAAGTACAAGAACACTGACTCTTCCTACTGTCTATGTTTTGAACCATTCCTGTGACACTAGTTATAGATTCCGAAGCTTCACTTGAGGTTTACTGTATCCCTTGGACCTTCTTATAGACGATGAAACACAGAAATTGCCTCGGAATTAAATACAAAAGGCACAATGACGACTTAAGTACAAGAAGGCTGACTCGTTTTACTGACTATGCTTTGAACCATTCCTGTGAGACTAGTTACAGATTGCGATGCTTCACTTCGGGTTTACTGTGTCCCTCTGACCTTCTTATTGACGATGAAACACAGAAATTGCATTGGAATTAAATACAAAAGGCACACTGCCGACTTACGTACATGAAGACCGACATTTAATACTGACTGTGATTTGAACCATTCCTGTGACACTAGTTATAGATTCCGATGCGTCACTTCAGGTTTACTGTATCCCTCTGACCTTCTTATTGACGATGAAACACAGAAATTGCATCGGAATTAAATACAAGAGGCACAATGCCGACTTAAGTACACGAAGACTGACTCTTCTTACTGACTATATTTTGAACCATTCCTGTGAGACTAGTTATAGATTGCGATGCTTCCCTTCAGGTTAACTGAATCCCTCTGACCTTCTTACTGACGATGAAACACAGAAATTGCATCGGAATTAAATACAAAAGGCACAATGCCTTCTTAAGTACATGAAGACCGACACTTCCTACTGACTATGATTTGAATCATTCCTGTGACACTAGTTATAGATTCCGATGCTTCACTTGAGGTTTACTGTATCCCTTGGACCTTCTTATTGACGATGAAACACAGAAATTGCATCGGGATTAAATGCAAAAGGCACAATGCCGCCTTAAGTACAAGAACACTGACTCATCTTACTGTCTATGCTCTGAACCATTCCTGTGACACTAGTTATAGATTCCGACGCTTCACTCCAGGTTTACTGTATCCCTTGGACCTTCTTATTGACGATGAAGCACAGAAATTGCATCTGAATTAAATACAAAAGGCACAATGCCGACTTAGGTACATGAAGACCGACTCATCCAACTGACTGTGTTTTGTACCATTCCTGTGACACTAGTTATAGATTCCGATGCTTCACTTGAGGTTTACTGTATCCCTTGGACCTTCTTATTGACGATGAAACACAGAAATTGCATCGGAATTTAATACAAAACGCACAATGCCGACTTAAGTACAAGAAGACTGACTCTTCCTACTGTCTATGTTTTGAACCATTCCTGTGACACTAGTTATAGGTTCCGATGCTTCACTTGAGGTTTACTGTATCCCTTGGACCTTCTTATTGACGACGAAACACAGAAATTGCCTCGGAATTAAATACAAAAGCACAATGACGACTTAAGTACAAGAAGGCTGACTCGTTTTACTGACTATGTTTTGAACCATTCCTGTGAGACTAGTTATAGATTGCGATGCTTCACTTCGGGTTTACTGTATCCCTCTGACCTTCTTATTGACGATGAAACACAGAAATTGCTTCGGAATTAAATACAAAAGGCACAATGCCGACTTACGTACATGAAGACCGACACCTCCTACTGACTATGATTTGAACCGTTGCTGTGACACTAGTTATAGATTCCGATGCTTCACTTGAGGTTTACTGTATCCCTTGGACCTTCTTATGGATGATGAAACACAGAAATTGCACTGGAATTAATACCAAGGGCACAATGCCGATTTAAGTACTAGGAAGACTGACTCTTCTTACTGTCTATGTTTTAACGATTCCTGTGACACTAGTTATAGATTCCGACGCTTCACTCCAGGTTTACTGTTTCCCTTGGACCTTCTTATTGACGATGAAACACAGAAATTGCATCGGAATTAAATACAAAAGGCACAATGCCGACTTAAGTACATGAAGACCGACACTTCCTACTGACTATGATTTGAACCATTCCTGTGACACTAGTTATAGATTCCGATGCTTCACTTGAGGTTTACTGTATCCCTTGGACTTTCTTATTGACGATGAAACACAGAAATTGCATCGGGATTAAATGCAAAAGGCACAATGCCGACTTAAGTACAAGAAGACTGACTCATCTTACTGTCTATGCTCTGAACCATTCCTGTGACACTAGTTATAGATTCCGACGCTTCACTCCAGGTTTACTGTATCCCTTGGACCTTCTTATTGACGATGAAGCACAGAAATTGCATCGGAATTAAATACAAAAGGCACAATGCCGACTTAGGTACATGAAGACCGACTCATCCTACTGACTGTGTTTTGTACCATTCCTGTGACACTAGTTATAGATTCCGATGCTCCGCTTGAGGTTTACTGTATCCCTTGGACCCTCTTATTGACGATGAAACACAGAAATTGCATCGGAATTTAATACAAAACGCACAATGCCGACTTAAGTACAAGAACACTGACTCTTCCTACTGTCTATGTTTTGAACCATTCCTGTGACACTAGTTATAGATTCCGAAGCTTCACTTGAGGTTTACTGTTTCCCTTGGACCTTCTTATAGACGATGAAACACAGAAATTGCCTCGGAATTAAATACAAAAGGCACAATGACGACTTAAGTACAAGAAGGCTGACTCGTTTTACTGACTATGCTTTGAACCATTCCTGTGAGACTAGTTATAGATTGCGATGCTTCACTTCGGGTTTACTGTATCCCTCTGACCTTCTTATTGACGATGAAACACAGAAATTGCATCGGAATTAAATACAAAAGGCACAATGCCGACTTACGTACATGAAGACCGACACTTAATACTGACTGTGATTTGAACCATTCCTGTGACACTAGTTATAGATTCCGATGCGTCACTTCAGGTTTACTGTATCCCTCTGACCTTCTTATTGACGATGAAACACAGAAATTGCATCGGAATTAAATACAAGAGGCACAATGCCGACTTAAGTACACGAAGACTGACTCTTCTTACTGACTATGATTTGAACCATTCCTGTGAGACTAGTTATAGATTGCGATGTTTCCCTTCAGGTTAACTGAATCCCTCTGACCTTCTTACTGACGATGAAACACAGAAATTGCATCGGAATTAAATACAAAAGGCACAATGCCGACTTAAGTACATGAAGACCGACACTTCCTACTGACTATGATTTGAATCATTCCTGTGACACTAGTTATAGATTCCGATGCTTCACTTGAGGTTTACTGTATCCCTTGGACCTTCTTATTGACGATGAAACACAGAAATTGCATCGGGATTAAATGCAAAAGGCACAGTGCCGCCTTAAGTACAAGAACACTGACTCATCTTACTGTCTATGCTCTGAACCATTCCTGTGACACTAGTTATAGATTCCGACGCTTCACTCCAGGTTTACTGTATCCCTTGGACCTTCTTATGACGATGAAGCACAGAAATTGCATCTGAATTAAATACAAAAGGCACAATGCCGACTTAAGTACATGAAGACCGACTCATCCTACTGACTGTGCTTTGTACCATTCCTGTGACACTAGTTATAGATTCCGATGCTTCACTTGAGGTTTACTGTATCCCTTGGACCTTCTTATTGACGATGAAACACAGAAATTGCATCGGAATTTAATACAAAACGCACAATGCCGACTTAAGTACAAGAAGACTGACTCTTCCTACTGTCTATGTTTTGAACTATTCCTGTGACACTAGTTATAGATTCCGATGCTTCACTTGAGGTTTACTGTATCCCTTGGACCTTCTTATTGACGACGAAACACAGAAATTGCCTCGGAATTAAATACAAAAGCACAATGGCGACTTAAGTACAAGAAGGCTGACTCGTTTTACTGACTATGTTTTGAACCATTCCTGTGAGACTAGTTATAGATTCCGACGCTTCACTCCAGGTTTACTGTATCCCTTGGACCTTCTTATTGACGATGAAGCACAGAAATTGCATCTGAATTAAATACAAAAGGCACAATGCCGACTTAGGTACATGAAGACCGACTCATCCTACTGACTGTGTTTTGTACCATTCCTGTGACACTAGTTATAGATTCCGATGCTTCACTTGAGGTTTACTGTATCCCTCTGACCTTCTTATTGACGATGAAACACAGAAATTGCATCGGAATTAAATACAAAAGGCACAATGCCGACTTACGTGCATGAAGACCGACACCTCCTACTGACTATGATTTGAACCATTCCTGTGACACTAGTTATAGATTCCGATGCGTCACTTCAGGTTTACTGTATCCCTCTGACCTTCTTATTGATGATGAAACACAGCAATTGCATCGGAATTAAATACAAGAGGCACAATGCCGACTTAAGTACACGAAGACTGACTCTTCTTACTGACTATGATTTGAACCATTCCTGTGAGACTAGTTATAGATTGCGATGCTTCCCTTCAGGTTAACTGAATCCCTCTGACTTTCTTACTGACGATGAAACACAGAAATTGCATCGGAATTAAATACAAAAGGCACAATGCCGACTTAAGTACATGAAGACCGACACTTCCTACTGTCTATGATTTGAATCATTCCTGTGACACTAGTTATAGATTCCGATGCTTCACTTGAGGTTTACTGTATCCCTTGGACCTTCTTATTGACGATGAAAAACAGAAATTGCGTCGGGATTAAATGCAAAAGGCACAATGCCGCCTTAAGTACAAGAACACTGACTCATCTTACTGTCTATGCTCTGAACCATTCCTGTGACACTAGTTATAGATTCCGACGCTTCACTCCAGGTTTACTGTATCCCTTGGACCTTCTTATTGACGATGAAGCACAGAAATTGCATCGGAATTAAATACAAAAGGCACAATGCCGACTTAGGTACATGAAGACCGACTCATCCTACTGACTGTGCTTTGTACCATTCCTGTGACACTAGTTATAGATTCCGATGCTTCACTTGAGGTTTACTGTATCAATTGGACCTTCTTATTGACGATGAAACACAGAAATTGCATCGGAATTTAATACAAAACGCACAATGCCGACTTAAGTACAAGAAGACTGACTCTTCCTACTGTCTATGTTTTGAACCATTCCTGTGACACTAGTTATAGATTCCGATGCTTCACTTGAGGTTTACTGTATCCCTTGGACCTTCTTATTGGCGACGAAACACAGAAATTGCCTCGGAATTAAATACAAAAGCACAATGACGACTTAAGTACAAGAAGGCTGACTCGTTTTACTGACTATGTTTTGAACCATTCCTGTGAGACACGTTATAGATTGCGATGCTTCACTTCGGGTTTACTGTATACCTCTGACCTTCTTATTGACGATGAAACACAGAAATTGCATCGGAATTAAATACAAAAGGCACAATGCCGACTTACGTACATGAAGACCGACACTTCCTACTGACTATGATTTGAACCATTCCTGTGACACTAGTTATAGATTCCGATGCGTCACTTCAGGTTTACTGTATCCCTCTGACCTTCTTATTGACTATGAAACACAGAAATTGCATCGGAATTAAATACAAGAGGCACAATGCCGACTTAAGTACACGAAGACTGACGCTTCTTACTGCCTATGATTTGAACCATTCCTGTGAGACTAGTTATAGATTGCGATGCTTCCCTTCAGGTTAACTAAATCCCTCTGACCTTCTTACTGACGATGAAACACAGAAATTGCATCGGAATTAAATACAAAAGGCACAATGCCCACTTAAGTACATGAAGGCCGACACTTCCTACTGACTATGATTTGAACCATTCCTGTGACATTAGTTATAGATTCCGATGCTTCGCTTGAGGTTTACTGTATCCCTTGGACCTCCTTATTGACGATGAAACACAGAAATTGCATCGGAATTTAATACAAAACGCACAATGCCGACTTAAGTACAAGAACACTGACTCTTCCTACTGTCTATGTTTTGAACCATTCCTGTGACACTAGTTATAGATTCCGAAGCTTCACTTGAGGTTTACTGTATCCCTTGGACCTTCTTATAGACGATGAAACACAGAAATTGCCTCGGAATTAAATACAAAAGGCACAATGACGACTTAAGTACAAGAAGGCTGACTCGTTTTACTGACTATGCTTTGAACCATTCCTGTGAGACTAGTTACAGATTGCGATGCTTCACTTCGGGTTTACTGTGTCCCTCTGACCTTCTTATTGACGATGAAACACAGAAATTGCATTGGAATTAAATACAAAAGGCACACTGCCGACTTACGTACATGAAGACCGACACTTAATACTGACTGTGATTTGAACCATTCCTGTGACACTAGTTATAGATTCCGATGCGTCACTTCAGGTTTACTGTATCCCTCTGACCTTCTTATTGACGATGAAACACAGATATTGCATCGGAATTAAATACAAGAGGCACAATGCCGACTTAAGTACACGAAGACTGACTCTTCTTACTGACTATATTTTGAACCATTCCTGTGAGACTAGTTATAGATTGCGATGCTTCCCTTCAGGTTAACTGAATCCCTCTGACCTTCTTACTGACGATGAAACACAGAAATTGCATCGGAATTAAATACAAAAGGCACAATGCCTTCTTAAGTACATGAAGACCGACACTTCCTACTGACTATGATTTGAATCATTCCTGTGACACTAGTTATAGATTCCGATGCTTCACTTGAGGTTTACTGTATCCCTTGGACCTTCTTATTGACGATGAAACACAGAAATTGCATCGGGATTAAATGCAAAAGGCACAATGCCGCCTTAAGTACAAGAACACTGACTCATCTTACTGTCTATGCTCTGAAGCATTCCTGTGACACTAGTTATAGATTCCGACGCTTCACTCCAGGTTTACTGTATCCCTTGGACCTTCTTATTGACGATGAAGCACAGAAATTGCATCTGAATTAAATACAAAAGGCACAATGCCGACTTAGGTACATGAAGACCGACTCATCCAACTGACTGTGTTTTGTACCATTCCTGTGACACTAGTTATAGATTCCGATGCTTCACTTGAGGTTTACTGTATCCCTTGGACCTTCTTATTGACGATGAAACACAGAAATTGCATCGGAATTTAATACAAAACGCACAATGCCGACTTAAGTACAAGAAGACTGACTCTTCCTACTGTCTATGTTTTGAACCATTCCTGTGACACTAGTTATAGATTCCGATGCTTCACTTGAGGTTTACTGTATCCCTTGGACCTTCTTATTGACGACGAAACACAGAAATTGCCTCGGAATTAAATACAAAAGCACAATGACGACTTAAGTACAAGAAGGCTGACTCGTTTTACTGACTATGTTTTGAACCATTCCTGTGAGACTAGTTATAGATTGCGATGCTTCACTTCGGGTTTACTGTATCCCTCTGACCTTCTTATTGACGATGAAACACAGAAATTGCTTCGGAATTAAATACAAAAGGCACAATGCCGACTTACGTACATGAAGACCGACACCTCCTACTGACTATGATTTGAACCGTTGCTGTGACACTAGTTATAGATTCCGATGCTTCACTTGAGGTTTACTGTATCCCTTGGACCTTCTTATGGATGATGAAACACAGAAATTGCACTGGAATTAATACCAAGGGCACAATGCCGATTTAAGTACTAGGAAGACTGACTCTTCTTACTGTCTATGTTTTAACGATTCCTGTGACACTAGTTATAGATTCCGACGCTTCACTCCAGGTTTACTGTTTCCCTTGGACCTTCTTATTGACGATGAAACACAGAAATTGCATCGGAATTAAATACAAAAGGCACAATGCCGACTTAAGTACATGAAGACCGACACTTCCTACTGACTATGATTTGAACCATTCCTGTGACACTAGTTATAGATTCCGATGCTTCACTTGAGGTTTACTGTATCCCTTGGACTTTCTTATTGACGATGAAACACAGAAATTGCATCGGGATTAAATGCAAAAGGCACAATGCCGACTTAAGTACAAGAAGACTGACTCTTCTTACTGTCTATGCTCTGAACCATTCCTGTGACACTAGTTATAGATTCCGACGCTTCACTCCAGGTGTACTGTATCCCTTGGACCTTCTTATTGACGATGAAGCACAGAAATTGCATCGGAATTAAATACAAAAGGCACAATGCCGACTTAGGTACATGAAGACCGACTCATCCTACTGACTGTGTTTTGTACCATTCCTGTGACACTAGTTATAGATTCCGATGCTCCGCTTGAGGTTTACTGTATCCCTTGGACCCTCTTATTGACGATGAAACACAGAAGTTGCATCGGAATTTAATACAAAACGCACAATGCCGACTTAAGTACAAGAACACTGACTCTTCCTACTGTCTATGTTTTGAACCATTCCTGTGACACTAGTTATAGATTCCGAAGCTTCACTTGAGGTTTACTGTTTCCCTTGGACCTTCTTATAGACGATGAAACACAGAAATTGCCTCGGAATTAAATACAAAAGGCACAATGACGACTTAAGTACAAGAAGGCTGACTCGTTTTACTGACTATGCTTTGAACCATTCCTGTGAGACTAGTTATAGATTGCGATGCTTCACTTCGGGTTTACTGTATCCCTCTGACCTTCTTATTGACGATGAAACACAGAAATTGCATCGGAATTAAATACAAAAGGCACAATGCCGACTTACGTACATGAAGACCGACACTTAATACTGACTGTGATTTGAACCATTCCTGTGACACTAGTTATAGATTCCGATGCGTCACTTCAGGTTTACTGTATCCCTCTGCCCTTCTTATTGACGATGAAACACAGAAATTGCATCGGAATTAAATACAAGAGGCACAATGCCGACTTAAGTACACGAAGACTGACTCTTCTTACTGACTATGATTTGAACCATTCCTGTGAGACTAGTTATAGATTGCGATGTTTCCCTTCAGGTTAACTGAATCCCTCTGACCTTCTTACTGACGATGAAACACAGAAATTGCATCGGAATTAAATACAAAAGGCACAATGCCGACTTAAGTACATGAAGACCGACACTTCCTACTGACTATGATTTGAATCATTCCTGTGACACTAGTTATAGATTCCGATGCTTCACTTGAGGTTTACTGTATCCCTTGGACCTTCTTATTGACGATGAAACACAGAAATTGCATCGGGATTAAATGCAAAAGGCACAGTGCCGCCTTAAGTACAAGAACACTGACTCATCTTACTGTCTATGCTCTGAACCATTCCTGTGACACTAGTTATAGATTCCGACGCTTCACTCCAGGTTTACTGTATCCTTGGACCTTCTTATGACGATGAAGCACAGAAATTGCATCTGAATTAAATACAAAAGGCACAATGCCGACTTAAGTACATGAAGACCGACTCATCCTACTGACTGTGCTTTGTACCATTCCTGTGACACTAGTTATAGATTCCGATGCTTCACTTGAGGTTTACTGTATCCCTTGGACCTTCTTATTGACGATGAAACACAGAAATTGCATCGGAATTTAATACAAAACGCACAATGCCGACTTAAGTACAAGAAGACTGACTCTTCCTACTGTCTATGTTTTGAACTATTCCTGTGACACTAGTTATAGATTCCGATGCTTCACTTGAGGTTTACTGTATCCCTCTGACCTTCTTATTGACGATGAAACACAGAAATTGCATCGGAATTAAATACAAAAGGCACAATGCCGACTTACGTGCATGAAGACCGACACCTCCTACTGACTATGATTTGAACCATTCCTGTGACACTAGTTATAGATTCCGATGCGTCACTTCAGGTTTACTGTATCCCTCTGACCTTCTTATTGATGATGAAACACAGCAATTGCATCGGAATTAAATACAAGAGGCACAATGCCGACTTAAGTACACGAAGACTGACTCTTCTTACTGACTATGATTTGAACCATTCCTGTGAGACTAGTTATAGATTGCGATGCTTCCCTTCAGGTTAACTGAATCCCTCTGACTTTCTTACTGACGATGAAACACAGAAATTGCATCGGAATTAAATACAAAAGGCACAATGCCGACTTAAGTACATGAAGACCGACACTTCCTACTGTCTATGATTTGAATCATTCCTGTGACACTAGTTATAGATTCCGATGCTTCACTTGAGGTTTACTGTATCCCTTGGACCTTCTTATTGACGATGAAAAACAGAAATTGCGTCGGGATTAAATGCAAAAGGCACAATGCCGCCTTAAGTACAAGAACACTGACTCATCTTACTGTCTATGCTCTGAACCATTCCTGTGACACTAGTTATAGATTCCGACGCTTCACTCCAGGTTTACTGTATCCCTTGGACCTTCTTATTGACGATGAAGCACAGAAATTGCATCGGAATTAAATACAAAAGGCACAATGCCGACTTAGGTACATGAAGACCGACTCATCCTACTGACTGTGCTTTGTACCATTCCTGTGACACTAGTTATAGATTCCGATGCTTCACTTGAGGTTTACTGTATCAATTGGACCTTCTTATTGACGATGAAACACAGAAATTGCATCGGAATTTAATACAAAACGCACAATGCCGACTTAAGTACAAGAAGACTGACTCTTCCTACTGTCTATGTTTTGAACCATTCCTGTGACACTAGTTATAGATTCCGATGCTTCACTTGAGGTTTACTGTATCCCTTGGACCTTCTTATTGGCGACGAAACACAGAAATTGCCTCGGAATTAAATACAAAAGCACAACGACGACTTAAGTACAAGAAGGCTGACTCGTTTTACTGACTATGTTTTGAACCATTCCTGTGAGACAAGTTATAGATTGCGATGCTTCACTTCGGGTTTACTGTATACCTCTGACCTTCTTATTGACGATGAAACACAGAAATTGCATCGGAATTAAATACAAAAGGCACAATGCCGACTTACGTACATGAAGACCGACACTTCCTACTGACTATGATTTGAACCATTCCTGTGACACTAGTTATAGATTCCGATGCGTCACTTCAGGTTTACTGTATCCCTCTGACCTTCTTATTGACTATGAAACACAGAAATTGCATCGGAATTAAATACAAGAGGCACAATGCCGACTTAAGTACACGAAGACTGACTCTTCTTACTGCCTATGATTTGAACCATTCCTGTGAGACTAGTTATAGATTGCGATGCTTCCCTTCAGGTTAACTAAATCCCTCTGACCTTCTTACTGACGATGAAACACAGAAATTGCATCGGAATTAAATACAAAAGGCACAATGCCCACTTAAGTACATGAAGGCCGACACTTCCTACTGACTATGATTTGAACCATTCCTGTGACATTAGTTATAGATTCCGATGCTTCACTTGAGGTTTACTGTATCCCTTGGACCTTCTTTTTGACGATGAAACACAGAAATTGCATCGGAATTAAATGCAAAAGGCACAATGCCGACATAAGTACAAGAACACTGATTCATCTTACTGTCTATCTTCTGAACCATTCCTGTGACACTAGTTATAGATTCCGACGCTTCACTCCAGGTTTACTGTATCCCTTGGACCTTCTTATTGACGATGAAGCTCAGAAATTGCATCGGAATTAAATACAAAAGGCACAATGCCGACTTAAGTACATGAAGACCGACTCTTCCTACTGACTATGCTTTGAACCATTCCTGTGACACTAGTTATAGATTCCGATGCTTCACTTGAGGTTTACTCTATCCCTTGGACCTTCTTATTGACGATGAAACACAGAAATTGCATCGGAATTAAATACAAAAGGCACAATGCCGACTTAAGTACAAGAAGACTGACTCATCTTACTGTCTATGTTCTGAACCATACCTGTGACACTAGTTATAGAATCCGATGCTTCACTTCAGGTTTACTGTATCCCTTGGACCGTCTTATTGACGATGAAATACAGAAATCGCATAGGAATTAACACAATAGGAACACTGCCGACTTAAGTACAAAAAGACTGACTCCTCTTACTGACTATGTTTTGAACCATTCCTGTGACACTAGTTGTAGATTCCGATGCTTCACTTCAGGTTTACTGTATCCCTTGGACCTTCTTATTGACGATGAAATACAGAAATCACATCGGAATTAACACAATAGGCACACTGCCGACTTAAGTACAAAAAGACTGACTCCTCTTACTGACTATGTTTTGAACCATTCCTGTGACACTAGTTATAGATTCCGATGCTTCACTTCAGCTTTACTGTACCCCTCTGACCTACTTTTTGACGACGAAACACAGAAATTGCATCGGAATTAAATAGAAAAGGCACAATGCCGACTTAAGTACAAGAAGACTGACCCTTCCTACTGTCTATGTTTTGAACCATTCCTGTGACTCTAGTTATAGATTCCGATGCTTCACTTCAGGTTTACTGTATCCCTTGGACCTTCTTATTGACGATGAAACACAGAAATTGCCTCGGAATTAAATATAATAATCACAATGCCGACCTAAGTACAAGATGACTGACTCCTTTTACTGACTATGCTTTGAACCATTCCTGTGACACTAGTTATAGATTCTGATGCTTCAATTCAGCTTTACTGTACCCCTCTGACCTACTTTTTGACGATGAAACACAGAAATTGCATCGGAATTAAATACAAAAGGCACAATGCCGACTTAAGTACAAGAAGACTGACTCCTTTTACTGACTATGTTTTGAACCTTTCCTGTGAGACTACTTATAGATTGCGATGCTTCACTTCAGTTTAACTGTATCCCTCTGACCTTCTTATTGACGACGAAACACAGAAATTGCATCGGAATTAAATACAAAAGGCACAAAGCCGACTTACGTACATGAAGACCGACACTTCCTACTGACTATGATTTGAACCATTCCTGTGACACTAGTTATAGATTCCGATGCGTCACTTCAGGTTTACTGTATCGCTCTGACCTTCTTATTGACGATGAAACACAGAAATTGCATCGGAATTTAATACAAGAGGCACAATGCCGACTTAAGTACAAGAAGACTGACTCTTCTTACTGACTATGATTTGAACCATTCCTGTGAGACTAGTTATAGATTGCGATGCTTCAGGTTAACTGTATCCCTCTGACCTTCTTATTGACGATGAAACACAGAAATTGCATCGGAATTGAATGCAAAAGGCACAATGCCGACTTAAGTACAAAAAGACTGACTCCTCTTACTGACTATGTTTTGAACCATTCCTGTGACACTAGTTATAGATTCCGAAGCGTCACTTCAGGTTTACTGTATTCCTCTGACCTTCTTATTGACGATGAAGCACAGAAATTGCATCGGAATTAAATACAAGAGGCACAATGCCGACTTAAGTACAAGAAGACTGACTCTTCTTACTGACTATGATTTGAACCATTCCTGTGAGACTAGTTATAGATTGCGATGCTTCCCTTCAGGTTAACTGTATCCCTCTGACCTTCTTTTTGACGATGAAACACAGAAATTGCATGGGAATTAAATACAAAGGGCACAATGCCGACTTAAGTACATGAAGACCGACACTTCCTACTGACTATGATTTGAACCATTCCTGTGACACTAGTTATAGATTCCGATGCTTCACTTGAGGTTTACTGTATCCCTTGGACCTTTTTATTGACGATGAAACACAGAAATTGCATCGGAATTAAATGCAAAAGCACAATGCCGACTTAAGTACAAGGTGACTGACTCATCTTACTGTCTATGTTCTGAACCATTCCTGTGACACTAGTTATAGATTCCGACGCTTCACTCCAGGTTTACTGTATCCCTTGGACCTTCTTATTGACGATGAAGCACAGAAATTGCATCGGAATTAAATACAAAAGGCACAATGCCGACTTAAGTACATGAAGACCGACTCTTCCTACTGACTATGATTTGAATCATTCCTGTGACACTAGTTATAGATTACGATGCTTCACTTCGGGTTTACTGTATCCCTTGGACCTTCTTATTGACGATGAAATACAGAAATCGCATCGGAATTAACACAATAGGAACACTGCCGACTTCAGTACAAAAAGACTGACTCCTCTTACTGACTATGTTTTGAACCATTCCTGTGAAACTAGTTATAGATTTCCATGCTTCACTTCAGCTTTACTGTACCCCTCTGACCTACTTTTTGACGATGAAACACAGAAATTGCATCGGAATTAAATAGAAAAGGCACAATGCCGACTTAAGTACAAGAAGACGGACTCTTCCTACTGTCTATGTTTTGAACCATTCCTGTGACACTAGTTATAGATTCCGATGCTTCTCTTCAGGTTTACTGTATCCCTTGGACCTTCTTATTGACGATGAAACACAGAAATTGCCTCGGAATTAAATACAAAAGGCACAATGCCGACTTAAGTACAAGAAGACTGACTCCTTTTACTGGCTATGTTTTGAACCATTCATGTGACATTAGTTATAGATTCGGATGCTTCACTTCAGGTTTACTGTATCCCTCTGAGCTTCTTATTGACGATGAAACACAGAAATTGCATCGGAATTAAATGGGAAAAGCATAATGCCGACTTAAGTACAAGACGACTGACTTTTCATACTCTCTATCTTTTGAACCATTCCTGTGACACTAGTTATAGATTCCGATGTTTCACTTCAGGTTTACTGTATCCGTTGGACCTTCATATTGACGATGAAACACAGAAATTGCATTGGAATTAAATACAAAAGGCACAATGCCGACATAAGTGCAAGAAGACTGACCCTTCTTACTGTCTATGCTTTGAACCATTCCTGTGACTCTAGTTATAGATTCCGATGCTTCACTTCAGGTTTACTGTATCCCTCTGAGCTTCTTATTGACGATGAAACACAGAAATTGCATCGGAATTAAATGGGAAAAGCATAATGCCGACTTAAGTACAAGACGACTGACTTTTCATACTGTCTATCTTTTGAACCATTCCTGTGACACTAGTTATAGATTCCGATGTTTCACTTCAGGTTTACTGTAACCCTTGGACCTTGTTATTGACGATGAAAACAGAAATTGCTTCGGAATTAAATACGAAAGGCACAATGCCAACTGAAGTACAAGAAGACTGACTCTTCCTACTGTCTAAGTTTTGAACCATTCTTGTGACACTAGTTTTAGATTCCGATGCTTCACTTCAGGTTTACTGTATCCGTTGGACCTTCATATTGACGATGAAACACAGAAATTGCATCGGAATTAAATACAAAAGGCACAATGCCGACTTAAGTACATGAAGACCGGATCATCCTACTGACTATGTTTGAACCATTCCTGTCACACCAGTTATAGATTCCGATGCTTCACTTGAGGTTTACTGTATCCTTTGGACCTTCTTATTTACGATGAAACACAGAAATTGCATCGGAACTAAATAGAAATGGCACAAAGAAGACTTAAGTAAAAGAAGACTGACTTTTCTTACTGACTATGTTTTGAACCATTCCTGTGGCACTAGTTATAGATTCCGATGCTTCACTTCAGGTTTACTGTATCCCTTGGACCTTCGTATTGACGATGAAACACAGAAATTCCATCGGAATTAAATTCAAAAGGCAAAATGCCGACTTAAGTACACGAAGACTGACTCTTCTTACTGTCTATGTTTTTAACCAATCCTGTGACACTAGTTATGGATTCCGATGCTACACTCTAGGTTTAGTGTATCCCTTGGACCTTCGATATTGACGATGAAGCACGGAAATTGCATCGGAATTAAATACAAAAGGCACAATGCAGACTTAAGGGCAAGAGGACTGGCTGTTCTTACTGACTATGTTTTCAACCATTCCTGTGACACTAGTTATAGATTCCGATGCTACACTTCAGGTTTATATTATGCCTCTGACCTTCGTATTGACGATGAAACACAGAGATTGCATCGGAATTAAATAGAAAAGGCACAATGTCGACTTAAGTACAAGAAGACTGACTCTTCTTACTGTCTATGTTTTGAACCATTCCTGTGACACTAGTTATAGATTCCGATGCTTCACTCCAGGCTTACTGTATCCCTTGGACGTTGTTATTGACGATGAAACACAGAAATTGCATCGGAATTAAATACAAAAGGCACAATGCCGGCATACGTACAAGAAGACTGACTCTTCCTACTGTCTAAGTTTTGAACCATTCCTGTGAAACTAGTTTCGGATTCCGATGCTTCACTTCAGGTTTACTGTATATGTCTGACCTTCTTATTGATGATGAAAAACAGAAATTCCATCGGAATTAAATACAAGAGGCACAATGCCGACTTAAGTACATGAAGTCTGACTCTTCCTACTGACTATGTTTTGAACCATTCCTGTGACACTAGTTATAGATCCCGATGCTTCACTTCAGGTTTACTGTATCCCTCTGACCTTATTGCCGATGAAACACAGAAATTGCATCGGTATTAAATACAAAAGGCACAATGCCGGCTTAAGGGCAAGAAGACAGACTCTTCTTACCGACTATGTTTTGAACCATTCCTGTGACACTAGTTATAGATTGCGATGCTTCACTTCAGGTTAACTGTATCCCACTGACCTTCTTGTTGACGGTGAAACACAGAAATTGCATCGGAAATAAATGCAAAAGGCACAATGTCGACTTAAGTACAAGGAGACTGACTCTTCTTACTATGTTTTGAACCATTCCTGGGACACTAATTATAGATTCTGATGCTTCACTTCATGTTTACTGTATCCCTTGGACTTTCTTATTGACGATGAAACACAGAAATTGCATCGGAATTAAATACAAAAGGCACAATGCCGACTTAAGTACAAGAAGACTGACTCTTCCTACTGTCTATGTTTTAAACCATTCTTGTGGCACTAGTTATAGATTCAGACGCTTCACTTCAGGTTTACTGTATCCCTCCGACCTTCTTATTGTCGATGAAACACAGAAATTGCATCGGATGTAATTACAAAAGGCACAATGCCGACTTAATTACAAGAAGACTGACTCTTCTTACTGTCTATGATTTGAACCATTCCATTAACACTAGTTATAGAATCCGATGCTTTACTCCAGGTTTACTGAATCCCTTGGACCTTCTTATTGACGATGAAACACAGAAATTGCATCGGAATTAGATAAAAATGGCACAAGGAAGACTTAAGTACAAGAAGACTGTCTCTTCTTACTGACTATGTTTTGAACCATTCCTGTGACACTAGTTATAGATTCCGAAGCTTCACTTCACGTTTACTGTATCCCTTGGACCTTCTTATTGACGATGAAACACAGAAATTGCTTCGGAATTAAATACAAAAAGCACAATGCCGACTTAAGGACAAGGAGACTGACTGTTCTTACTGACTATGTTTTGAACCATTCCTGTGACACTAGTTATAGATTCCGATGCTACACTTCAGGTTTATTGTATCCCTCTGACCTTCTTATTGACGATGAAACACAGAAATTGCATCGAAATTAAATAGAAAATGCACAATGTCGACTTAAATACAAGATGACTGCCTCTTCTTACTGTCTATGTTTTGAACCATTCATGTGACACTAGTTATTGATTCCGATGCTTCACTCCAGGTTTACTGTATCCCTCGGACCTTCTTATTGACGATGAAACACAGAAATTGCATCGGAATTAAATACAAAAGGCACAATGCCGACTTAAGGACAGGAAGACTGACTCTTCTTACTGACAATGATTTGAAACATTCCTGCGACACTAGCTATAGATTCCGATGCTTCACTTCAGGTTTACTGTATCCCTCTGAGCATCTTACTGACGATAAAACACAGATATTGTATCGGAATTAAATACAAAAGGCACAATGCAGAATTAAGTACAAGAAGACTGACTCTTCTTACTGTCAATGATTTGAAACATTCCTGTGACACTAGTTATAGATTCCGATGCTTCACTCCAGGTTTACTGTATCCCTCGGACCTTCTTATTGACGATGAAACACAGAAATTGCATCGGAATTAAATACAAAAGGCACAATGCCGACTTAAGGACAGGAAGACTGACTCTTCTTACTGACAATGATTTGAAACATTCCTGTGACACTAGCTATAGATTCCGATGCTTCACTTCAGGTTTACTGTATACCTCTGAGCATCTTACTGACGATAAAACACAGATATTGTATCGGAATTAAATACAAAAGGCACAATGCCGACATAAGTACAATAAGACTGACTCTTCTTACTGTCTGTGATTTGAACCATTCCTGTGACACTAGTTATAGATTCCGATGCTGCACTTCAGGTTTACTGTATACCTAGGACCTTCTTAATGACGAAGAAACACAGAAATTGCATCGGAATTAAATACAAAAGGCACAATGCCGACTTAAGTACAAGAAGACTGACTCTTCCTACTGTCTATGTTTTAAACCTTTCCTGTGACACTAGTTATAGATTCCGATGCTTCACTTCCGGTTTACTGTATCCCTTGGACCTTCGTATTGACGATGAAACACAGAAATTGCATCGGAATTATATACAAAAGGCACAATGCCAAATTCATTACATGAAGACCGACTCTTCCTACTGACTATGATTTGAACCATTCCTGTGACACTACTTATAGATTCCGATGCATCACTTGAGGTTTACTGTATCCCTTGGACCTTCATATTGACGATGAAACCCAGAAATTGCATCGGAATTAAACACAAAAGGCACAATGCCGACTTAAGTACAAGAAGACTGACTCTTCTTACTGTCTATGATTTGAACCATTCCTGTGACACTAGTTATAGATTCCGATGCTTCACTCCACGTTTACTGTAACCCTTGGACCTTCTTATTGACGATGAAACACAGAAATTGCATCGGAATTAAATACAAAAGGCACAATGCCGACTTAAGTACAAGAAGACTGACTCTTCCTACTGTCTATGTTTTAAACCATTCTTGTGGCACTAGTTATAGATTCAGATGCTTCACTTCAGGTTTACTGTATCCCTCCGACCTTCTTATTGTCGATGAAACACAGAAATTGCATCGGATGTAAGTACAAAAGGCACAATGCCGACTTAATTACAAGAAGACTGACTCTTCTTACTGTCTATGATTTGAACCATTCCATTAACACTAGTTATAGATTCCGATGCTTTACTCCAGGTTTACTGAATCCCTTGGACCTTCTTATTGACGATGAAACACAGAAATTGCATCGGAATTAGATAAAAATGGCACAAGGAAGACTTAAGTACAAGAAGACTGTCTCTTCTTACTGACTATGTTTTGAACCATTCCTGTGACACTAGTTATAGATTCCGATTATTCACTTCACGTTTACTGTATCCCTTGGACCTTCTTATTGACGATGAAACACAGAAATTGCTTCGGAATTAAATACAAAAAGCACAATGCCGTCTTAAGGACAAGGAGACTGACTGTTCTTACTGACTATGTTTTGAACCATTCCTGTGACACTAGTTATAGATTCCGATGCTACACTTCAGGTTTATTGTATCCCTCTGACCTTCTTATTGACGATGAAACACAGAAATTGCATCGAAATTAAATAGAAAATGCACAATGTCGACTTAAATACAAGATGACTGCCTCTTCTTACTGTCTATGTTTTGAACCATTCCTGTGACACTAGTTATTGATTCCGATGCTTCACTCCAGGTTTACTGTATCCCTCGGACCTTCTTATTGACGATGAAACACAGAAATTGCATCGGAATTAAATACAAAAGGCACAATGCCGACTTAAGGACAGGAAGACTGACTCTTCTTACTGACAATGATTTGAAACATTCCTGTGACACTAGCTATAGATTCCGATGCTTCACTTCAGGTTTACTGTATCCCTCTGAGCATCTTACTGACGATAAAACACAGATATTGTATCGGAATTAAATACAAAAGGCACAATGCCGACATAAGTACAATAAGACTGACTCTTCTTACTGTCTGTGATTTGAACCATTCCTGTGACACTAGTTATAGATTCCGATGCTGCACTTCAGGTTTACTGTATACCTAGGACCTTCTTAATGACGAAGAAACACAGAAATTGCATCGGAATTAAATACAAAAGGCACAATGCCGACTTAAGTACAAGAAGACTGACTCTTCCTACTGTCTATGTTTTAAACCTTTCCTGTGACACTAGTTATAGATTCCGATGCTTCACTTCCGGTTTACTGTATCCCTTGGACCTTCGTATTGACGATGAAACACAGAAATTGCATCGGAATTATATACAAAAGGCACAATGCCGACTTCATTACATGAAGACCGACTCTTCCTACTGACTATGATTTGAACCATTCCTGTGACACTACTTATAGATTCCGATGCATCACTTGAGGTTTACTGTATCCCTTGGACCTTCATATTGACGATGAAACCCAGAAATTGCATCGGAATTAAACACAAAAGGCACAATGCCGACTTAAGTACAAGAAGACTGACTCTTCTTACTGTCTATGATTTGAACCATTCCTGTGACACTAGTTATAGATTCCGATGCTTCACTCCACGTTTACTGTAACCCTTGGACCTTCTTATTGACGATGAAACACAGAAATTGCATCGGAATAAAATACAAACGGCACAATGCCGACTTAAGTACAAGAAGACTGACTCTTCCTACTGTCTATGATTTGAACCATTCCTGTGACACTAGTTATAGATTCCGATGCTTCACTTCAGGTTTACTGTATCCCTTGGACCTTCTTATTGACGATGAAACACAGAAATTGCATCGGAATTAAACACAAAAGGCACAACGCAGACTTAGGTACATAAAGACTGACTCTTCATACTGACTATGTTTTGACCCATTCCTGTGACACTACTTATAGATTCCGATGCTTCACTTCAGGTTTACTGTATCCCTCTTACCTCTTATTGACGATGAAACACAGAAATTGCATCGGAATTAAATACAAAAGACACAATGCCGGCTGAAGTACAATAAGACTGATTCTATTTACTAACTATGTTTTGAACCATTCCGGTGACACTAGTTATGGATTCGGATGCTTCACTTCAGGTTTACTGTATCCCCCTGACCTTCTTAATGTCGATGAAACACAGAAATTGCATCTGAATTAAATAGAAAAGTCACAATGCCGACTTAAGTACAAGACGACTGACTTTTCGTACTGCCTATGTTTTGAACCATTCCTGTGACACTAGTTATAGATTCCGTTGCTTCACTTCAGGTTTACTGTATCCCTTGGACCTTCTTATAGCCGGTGAAATACAGAAATTGCATCGGAATTAAATACGAAAGGCACAATGCCAACTTAAGTACAAGAAGGCTGACTCTTCTTACTGACTATGTTTGAACCATTCCTGTGACACTAGTTACAGATTCCGATGCTTCACTTCAGGTTTACTGTATCCCTCTGACCTTCTTATTGACGATGAACACAGAAATTGCATCGGAATTAAATAGAAAAGGCACAATGCTGACTTAAGTACAAGAAGACTGACTCTTCTTACTGTCTATGTTTTGATCCATTCCTGTGACACTAGTTGTAGATTCCGATGGTTCTCTTCAGGTATACTGTATCCCTTGGACCTTCTTATTGACGATGAAATAAAGAAATTGAATCGGAATTAAATACAAAAGACACAATGCCCACTTAAGTACAAGAAGACTGACTCTTCCAACTGTCTACGTTTTGAGCCATGCCGGTGACACTTGTTATAGATTCTGATGCTTTACTTCAGGTTTACTGTATCCCTCTGACCGTCTTATTGACGATGAAAAACAGAAATTGCAGCGGAATTAAATAGAAAAGGCACAATGCCGACTTAAGTACTAGAAGACTGACTCTTCCTACTGCCTATGTTTTGAACCATTCCTGTGTCACTAGTCACAGATTCCGATGCTTCATTTCAGATTTACTGTATCCCTTGGACCTTCTTATTGACGATGAAACACAGAAATTGCATCGGAATTCAAACAAAAGGCACAATGCCGACTTAAGTACAAGAAGACTGACTCTTCCTACTGTCTATGCTTTGAACCATTCCTGTGACACTAGTTATAGATTCCGATGCTTCACATCAGGTTTACTGTATCCCTCTGACCTTCTTATTGACGATGAACACAGAAATTGCATCGGAATTAAATAGAAAAGGCACAATGCTGACATAAGTACAAGAAGACTGACTCTTCTTACTGTCTATGCTTTGATCCATTCCTGTGACACTAGTTGTAGATTCCGATGCTTCTCTTCAGGTATACTGTATCCCTTGGACCTTCTTATTGACGATGAAACAAACAAATTGAATCGGAATTAAATACAAAAGACACAATGCCCACATAAGTACAAGAACACTGACTCTTCCAACTGCCTACGTTTTGAGCCATGCCGGTGACACTTGTTATAGATTCCGATGCTTTACTTCTGGTTTACTGTATCCCTCTGACCTCCATATTGACGATGAAACACAGAAATTGCATCGGAATTAAATACAAAAGGCACAATGCCGAATTAAGTATAAGAAGACTGACTCTTCGTACTGTCTATTTTTGGACCAGTCCTGTGACACCACTTATTGACTCCGATGCTGCACTCTAAGTTTACTGTATCCCTTGGACCTTCTTATTGACGATGAAACACAGAAATTGCACCGGAATGAAATACAAAACACAATGTCGACTTAAGTAAAAGAAGTCTGTCTCTTATTTCTGTCTATGATTTGTACCATTCCTGTGACACTAGTTATAGACTCCGATGCTTCACTCGAGGTTTACAGTATCCCTTGGACCTTCTTATTGACGATGAAACACAGATATTGCGTCAGAATTAAATAGAAAATGCACAATGATGACTTAAATACAAGAAGACTGACTATTCTTACTGACTATGTTTTGAACCATTCCTGTGACACTAGTTCTAGATTCCGATGCATCACTTCAGGATAACTGTATCCCTCTGACCTTCTTATTGAAGATGAAACACAGAAATATCATCGGAATTAAATACAAAAGGCACAATGCCGACTTAAAAACGAGAAGACTGACTCTTCTTACTGTCTATGTTTTGAACCATCCCTGTGACACTAGTTATAGATTCCGATGCTTCACTCCAGGTTTACTGTATCCCTTGGTCCTTCTTATTGACGATGAAACACAGAAATTGCATCGGAATTCAATACAAAAGGCACAATGCCAACTTAAGTACAAGTAGACTGACTCTTCTTACTGACTGTATTTTGAACCATTTCTGTGACACTAGTTATAAATTCCGATGCTTCACTTCAGGATTACTGTATCCCTTGGACCTTCTTATTAACGATGTAACACAGAAATTGCATCGGAATTCAATACTAAAGGCACAATGCAGAATTAAGTACAAGAAGACTGACTCTTCTTACTGTCAATGCTTTGAAACATTCCTGTGACACTAGTTATAGATTACGATGCTTCACTCCAGGTTTACTGTATCCCTTGGACCTTCTTATTGACGATGAAACACAGAAATTGCATCAGAATTAAATACAAAAGGCACAATGCCGACTTAAGGACAAGAAGACTGACTCTTCTTACTGACAATGGTTTGAACTATTCCTGTGACACTAGTTATAGATTCCGATGCATCACTTGAGGTTTACTGTATCCCTTGGACCTTCATATTGACGATGAAACCCAGAAATTGCATCGGAATTCAATACAAAAGGCACAATGCCCACTTAACTACATGAAGACTGACTCTTCTTACTGACTATGTTTGAAAAATTTCTGTGACACTAGTTATAGATTCCGATGCTTAACTTCTGGATTACTGTATCCCTCTGACCTTCTTAGAGACGATGAAACACAGATATTGCATCGGAAATAAATACAAAAAGCACAATGCCGACTTAAGTACGAGAATACTGACTCATCTTACTGTCTATGATTTGAACCGTCGCTGTGCTACTAGTTATAGATTTCGATGCTTCACGCCAGGTTTACTGTATCCCTTGGACCTTCTTATTGACGATGAAAAACAGAAATTGCATCGGAATTAAATACAAAAGGCACAATGCCGACATAAGTACAAGAAAACTGACTCTTCTTACTGACTATGTTTTGAACCATTTCTGTGACACTAGTTACGGATTCCGATGCTTCACTTCAGGTTTACTGTATCCCTCTGACCTCCATATTGACGATGAAACACAGAAATTGCAACGGAATTAGATACAAAAGGCACAATGCCGAATTAAGTACAAGAAGACTGACTCTTCTTACTGTCTATTTTTGAACCAGTGCTGTGACACCACTTATTGACTCCGATGCTTCACTCTAAGTTTACTGTATCCCTTGGACCTTCTTATTGACGATGAAACACAGAAATTGCATCGGAATTAAATACAAAACACAATGTCGACTTAAGTAAAAGAGGTCTGTCTCTTCTTTCTGTCTATGATTTGTACCATTCCTGTGACACTAGTTATAGACTCCGATGCTTCAATCGAGGTTTACTGTATCCCTTGGACCTTCTTATTGACGATGAAACACAGAAATTGCATCAGAATTAAATAGAAAATGCACAATGATGACTTAAGTACAAGAAGACTGACTATTCTTACTGACTATGTTTTGAACCATTCCTGTGACACTAGTTATAGATTCCGATGCTTCACTTCAGGATACCTGCATCCCTCTGCCTTTCTTATTGACGATGAAACACAGAAATATCATCGGAATTAAATACAAAAGGCACAATGCCGACTTAAGAACGAGAAGACTGACTCTTCTTACTGTCTATGTTTTGAACCAACCCTGTGACACTAGTTATAGATTCCGATGCTTCACTCCAGGTTTACTGTATCCCTTGGTCCTTCTTATTGACGATGAAACACAGAAATTGCATCGGAATTCAATACAAAAGGCACAATGCCGACTTAAGTACAAGAAGACCGACTCTTCTTACCGACCGTATTTTGAACCATTCCTGTGACACTAGTTATAAATTCCGATGCTTCACTTCAGGATTACTGTATCCCTTGGACCTTCTTATTAACGATGTAACACAGAAATTGTATCGGAATTAAATACTAAAGGCACAATGCAGAATTAAGTACAAGAAGACTGACTCTTCTTACTGTCAATGTTTTGAAACATTCCTATGACACTAGTTATAGATTACGATGCTTCACTCCAGGTTTACTGTATCCCTCGGACCTTCTTATTGACGATGAAACACAGAAATTGCATCAGAATTAAATACAAAAGGCACAATGCCGACTTAAGGACAAGAAGACTGACTCTTCTTACTGACAATGATTTGAAACATTCCTGTGACACTAGCTATAGATTCCGATGCTTCACTTCAGGTTTACTGTATCCCTCTGAGCATCTTACTGACGATGAAACACAGATATTATATCGGAATTAAATACAAAAGGCACAATGCCGACATAAGTACAATAAGACTGACTCTTCTTACTGTCTATGATTTGAACCATTCCTGTGACACTAGTTATAGATTCCGATGCTGCACTTCAGGTTTACTGTATACCTAGGACCTTCTTAATGACGAAGAAACACAGAAATTGCATCGGAATTAAATACAAAAGGCACAATGCCGACTTAAGTACAAGAAGACTGACTCTTCCTACTGCCTATGTTTTAAACCTTTCCTGTGACAATAGTTATAGATTCCGATGCTTCACTTCCTGTTTACTGTATCCCTTGGACCTTCGTATTGACGATGAAACACAGAAATTGCATCGGAATTATATACAAAATGCACAATGCCGACTTCATTACATTAAGACCGACTCTTCCTACTGACTATGTTTTGAACCATTCCTGTGACACTAGTTATAGATTCCGATGCATCACTTGAGGTTTACTGTATCCCTTGGAGCTTCATATTGACGATGAAACACAGAAATTGCATCGGAATTAAACACAAAAGGCACAATGCCGACTTAAGTACAAGAAGACTGACTCTTCTTACTGTCTATGATTTGAACCATTCCTGTGACACTAGTTATAGATTCCGATGCTTCACTCCACGTTTACTGTATCCCTTGGACCGTCTTATTGACGATCAAACACAGAAATTGCATCGGAATAAAATACAAAAGGCACAATGCCGACTTAAGTACAAGAAGACTGACTCTTCCTACTGTCTATGCTTTGAACCATTCCTGTGACACTAGTTATACATTCCGATGCTTCACTTCAGGTTTACTGTATCCCTTGGACCTTCTTATTGACGATGAAACACAGAAATTGCATCGGAATTAAACACAAAAGCCACAATGCAGACTTAGGTACATAAAGACTGACTCTTCATACTGACTATGTTTTGACCCATTCCTGTGACACTACTTATAGATTCCGATGCTTCACTTCAGGTTTACTGTATCCCTCTTACCTTCTTATTGACGATGAAACACAGAAATTGCATCGGAATTAAATACAAAATGCACAATGCCGGCTGAAGTACAAGAGGACTGATTCTATTTACTAACTATGTTTTGAACCATTCCTGTGACACTAGTTATGGATTCGGATGCTTCACTTCAGGTTTACTGTATCCCCCTGACCTTCTTATTGTCGATGAAACACAGAAATTGCATCGGAATTAAATAGAAAAGTCACAATGCCGACTTAAGTACAAGACGACTGACTTTTCGTACTATCCATGCTTTGAACCATTCCTGTGACACTAGTTATAGATTCCGATGCTTCACTTTAGGTTTACTGTATCCGTTGGACCTTCTTATAGCCGGTGAAATACAGAAATTGCATCGGAATTAAATACGAAAGGCACAATGCCAACTTAAGTACAAGAAGACTGACTCTTCTTACTGACTATGTTTGAACCATTCCTGTGACACTAGTTATAGATTCCGATGCTTCACATCAGGTTTACTGTATCCCTCTGACCTTCTTATTGACGATGAACACAGAAATTGCATCGGAATTAAATAGAAAAGGCACAATGCTGACATAAGTACAAGAAGACTGACTCTTCTTACTGTCTATGCTTTGATCCATTCCTGTGACACTAGTTGTAGATTCCGATGCTTCTCTTCAGGTATACTGTATCCCTTGGACCTTCTTATTGACGATGAAACAAACAAATTGAATCGGAATTAAATACAAAAGACACAATGCCCACTTAAGTACAAGAAGACTGACTCTTCCAACTGCCTACGCTTTGAGCCATGCCGGTGACACTTGTTATAGATTCCGATGCTTTACTTCTGGTTTACTGTATCCCTCTGACCTCCATATTGACGATGAAACACAGAAATTGCATCGGAATTAAATACAAAAGGCACAATGCCGAATTAAGTACAAGAAGACTGACTCTTCGTACTGTCTATTTTTGAACCAGTCCTGTGACACCACTTATTGACTCCGATGCTTCACTCTAAGTTTACTGTATCCCTTGGACCTTCTTATTGACGATGAAACACAGAAATTGCACCGGAATGAAATACAAAACACAATGTCGACATAAGTAAAAGAAGTCTGTCTCTTTTTATATCTGTCTATGATTTGTACCATTCCTGTGACACTAGTTATAGACTCCGATGCTTCACTCGAGGTTTACAGTATCCCTTGGACCTTCTTATTGACGATGAAACACAGAAATTGCATCAGAATTAAATAGAAAATGCACAATGATGACTTAAGTACAAGAAGACTGACTATTCTTACTGACTATGTTTTGAACCATTCCTGTGACACTAGTTCTAGATTCCGATGCTTCACTTCAGGATAACTGTATCCCTCTGACCTTCTTATTGACGATGAAACACAGAAATATCATCGGAATTAAATACAAAAGGCACAATGCCGACTTAAAAACGAGAAGACTGACTCTTCTTACTGTCTATGTTTTGAACCATCCCTGTGACACTAGTTATAGATTCCGATGCTTCACTCCAGGTTTACTGTATCCCTTGGTCCTTCTTATTGACGATGAAACACAGAAATTGCATCGGAATTCAATACAAAAGGCACAATGCCAACTTAAGTACAAGTAGACTGACTCTGCTTACTGACTGTATTTTGAACCATTTCTGTGACACTAGTTATAAATTCCGATGCTTCACTTCAGGATTACTGTATCCCTTGGACCTTCTTATTAACGATGTAACACAGAAATTGCATCGGAATTCAATACTAAAGGCACAATGCAGAATTAAGTACAAGAAGACTGACTCTTCTTACTGTCAATGTTTTGAAACATTCCTGTGACACTAGTTATAGATTACGATGCTTCACTCCAGGTTTACTGTATCCCTTGGACCTTCTTATTGACGATGAAACACAGAAATTGCATCAGAATTAAATACAAAAGGCACAATGCCGACTTAAGGACAAGAAGACTGACTCTTCTTACTGACAATGGTTTGAAACATTCCTGTGACACTAGCTATAGATTCCGATGCTTCACTTCAGGTTTACTGTATCCCTCTGAGCATATTACTGACGATGAAACACAGATATTGTATCGGAATTAAATACAAAAGGCACAATGCCGACATAAGTACAATAAGACTGACTCTTCTTGCTGTCTATGATTTGAACCATTCCTGTGACACTAGTTATAGATTCCGATGCTGCACTTCAGGTTTACTGTATACCTAGGACCTTCTTAATGACGAAGAAACACAGAAATTGCATCGGAATTAAATACAAAAGGCACAATGCCGACTTAAGTACAAGAAGACTGACTCTTCCTACTGTCCATGTTTTAAACCTTTCCTGTGACACTAGTTATAGATTCCTATGTTTCACTTCCGGTTTACTGTATCCCTTGGACCTTCGTATTGACGATGAAACACAGAAATTGCATCGGAATTATATACAAAAGGCACAATGCCGACTTCATTACATGAAGACCGACTCTTCCTACTGACTATGTTTTGAACTATTCCTGTGACACTAGTTATAGATTCCGATGCATCACTTGAGGTTTACTGTATCCCTTGGACCTTCATATTGACGATGAAACCCAGAAATTGCATCGGAATTCAATACAAAAGGCACAATGCCCACTTAACTACATGAAGACTGACTCTTCTTACTGACTATGTTTGAAAAATTTCTGTGACACTAGTTATAGATTCCGATGCTTAACTTCTGGATTACTGTATCCCTGTGACCTTCTTAGAGACGATGAAACACAGATATTGCATCGGAAATTAATTCAAAAAGCACAATGCCGACTTAAGTACAAGAATACTGACTCATCTTACTGTCTATGATTTGAACCGTCGCTGTGCCACTAGTTATAGATTCCGATGCTTCACTCCAGGTTTACTGTATCCCTTGGACCTTCTTATTGACGATGAAACACAGAAATTGCATCGGAATTAAATACAAAAGGCACAATGCCGACATAAGTACAAGAAAACTGACTCTTCTTACTGACTATGTTTTGAACCATTTCTGTGACACTAGTTATGGATTCCGATGCTTCACTTCAGGTTTACTGTATCCCTCTGACCTCCATATTGACGATGAAACACAGAAATTGCATCGGAATTAAATACAAAAGGCACAATGCCGAATTAAGTACAAGAAGACTGACTCTTCCTACTGTCTATTTTTGAACCAGTCCTGTGACACCACTTATTGACTCCGATGCTTCACTCTAAGTTTACTGTATCCCTTGGACCTTCTTATTGACGATGAAACACAGAAATTGCATCGGAATTAAATACAAAACACAATGTCGACTTAAGTAAAAGAAGTCTGTCACTTCTTTCTGTCTATGATTTGTACCATTCCTGTGACACTAGTTATAGACTCCGATGCTTCAATCGAGGTTTACTGTATCCCTTGGACCTTCTTATTGACGATGAAACACAGAAATTGCATCAGAATGAAATAGAAAATGCACAATGATGACTTAAGTACAAGAAGACTGACTATTCTTACTGACTATGTTTTGAACCATTCCTGTGACACTAGTTATAGATTCCGATGCTTCACTTCAGGATACCTGCATCCCTCTGACCTTCTTATTGACGATGAAACACAGAAATATCATCGGAATTAAATACAAAAGGCACAATGCCGACTTAAGAACGAGAAGACTGACTCTTCTTACTGTCTATGATTTGAACCAACCCTGTGACACTAGTTATAGATTCCGATGCTTCACTCCAGGTTTACTGTATCCCTTGGTCCTTCTTATTGACGATGAAACACAGAAATTGCATCGGAATTCAATACAAAAGGCACAATGCCAACTTAAGTACAAGTAGACTGACTCTTCTTACTGACTGTATTTTGAACCATTTCTGTGACACTAGTTATAAATTCCGATGCTTCACTTCTGGATTACTGTATCCCTTGGACCTTCTTATTAACGATGTAACACAGAAATTGCATCGGAATTCAATACTAAAGGCACAATGCAGAATTAAGTACAAGAAGACTGACTCTTCTTACTGTCAATGTTTTGAAACATTCCTGTGACACTAGTTATAGATTACGATGCTTCACTCCAGGTTTACTGTATCCCTTGGACCTTCTTATTGACGATGAAACACAGAAATTGCATCAGAATTAAATACAAAAGGCACAATGCCGACTTAAGTACAAGAAGACTGACTCTTCCTACTGTCCATGTTTTAAACCTTTCCTGTGACACTAGTTATAGATTCCTATGCTTCACTTCCGGTTTACTGTATCCCTTGGACCTTCGTATTGACGATGAAACACAGAAATTGCATCGGAATTATATACAAAAGGCACAATGCCGACTTCATTACATGAAGACCGACTCTTCCTACTGACTATGTTTTGAACTATTCCTGTGACACTAGTTATAGATTCCGATGCATCACTTGAGGTTTACTGTATCCCTTGGACCTTCATATTGACGATGAAACCCAGAAATTGCATCGGAATTCAATACAAAAGGCACAATGCCCACTTAACTACATGAAGACTGACTCTTCTTACTGACTATGTTTGAAAAATTTCTGTGACACTAGTTATAGATTCCGATGCTTAACTTCTGGATTACTGTATCCCTCTGACCTTCTTAGAGACGATGAAACACAGATATTGCATCGGAAATAAATACAAAAAGCACAATGCCGACTTAAGTACAAGAATACTGACTCATCTTACTGTCTATGATTTGAACCGTCGCTGTGCCACTAGTTATAGATTCCGATGCTTCACTCCAGGTTTACTGTATCCCTTGGACCTTCTTATTGACGATGAAAAACAGAAATTGCATCGGAATTAAATACAAAAGGCACAATGCCGACATAAGTACAAGAAAACTGACTCTTCTTACTGACTATGTTTTGAACCATTTCTGTGACACTAGTTATGGATTCCGATGCTTCACTTCAGGTTTACTGTATCCCTCTGACCTCCATATTGACGATGAAACACAGAAATTGCAACGGAATTAGATACAAAAGGCACAATGCCGAATTAAGTACAAGAAGACTGACTCTTCTTACTGTCTATTTTTGAACCAGTGCTGTGACACCACTTATTGACTCCGATGCTTCACTCTAAGTTTACTGTATCCCTTGGACCTTCTTATTGACGATGAAACACAGAAATTGCATCGGAATTAAATACAAAACACAATGTCGACTTAAGTAAGAGAAGTCTGTCTCTTCTTTCTGTCTATGATTTGTACCATTCCTGTGACACTAGTTATAGACTCCGATGCTTCAATCGAGGTTTACTGTATCCCTTGGACCTTCTTATTGACGATGAAACACAGAAATTGCATCAGAATTAAATAGAAAATGCACAATGATGACTTAAGTACAAGAAGACTGACTATTCTTACTGACTATGTTTTGAACCATTCCTGTGACACTAGTTATAGATTCCGATGCTTCACTTCAGGATACCTGCATCCCTCTGCCCTTCTTATTGACGATGAAACACAGAAATATCATCGGAATTAAATACAAAAGGCACAATGCCGACTTAAGAACGAGAAGACTGACTCTTCTTACTGTCTATGTTTTGAACCAACCCTGTGACACTAGTTATAGATTCCGATGCTTCTCTCCAGGTTTACTGTATACCTTGGTCCTTCTTATTGACGATGAAACACAGAAATTGCATCGGAATTCAATACAAAAGGCACAATGCCGACTTAAGTACAAGAAGACTGACTCTTCTTACTGACTGTATTTTGAACCATTCCTGTGACACTAGTTATAAATTCCGATGCTTCACTTCAGGATTACTGTATCCCTTGGACCTTCTTATTAACGATGTAACACAGAAATTGCATCGGAATTAAATACTAAAGGCACAATGCAGAATTAAGTACAAGAAGACTGACTCTTCTTACTGTCAATGTTTTGAAACATTCCTATGACACTAGTTATAGATTACGATGCTTCACTCCAGGTTTACTGTATCCCTTGGACCTTCTTATTGACGATGAAACACAGAAATTGCATCAGAATTAAATACAAAAGGCACAATGCCGACTTAAGGACAAGAAGACTGACTCTTCTTACTGACAATGATTTGAAACATTCCTGTGACACTAGCTATAGATTCCGATGCTTCACTTCAGGTTTACTGTATCCCTCTGAGCATCTTACTGACGATGAAACACAGATATTATATCGGAATTAAATACAAAAGGCACAATGCCGACATAAGTACAATAAGACTGACTCTTCTTACTGTCTATGATTTGAACCATTCCTGTGACACTAGTTATAGATTCCGATGCTGCACTTCAGGTTTACTGTATACCTAGGACCTTCTTAATGACGAAGAAACACAGAAATTGCATCGGAATTAAATACAAAAGGCACAATGCCGACTTAAGTACAAGAAGACTGACTCTTCCTACTGCCTATGTTTTAAACCTTTCCTGTGACAATAGTTATAGATTCCGATGCTTCACTTCCGGTTTACTGTATCCCTTGGACCTTCGTATTGACGATGAAACACAGAAATTGCATCGGAATTATTTACAAAATGCACAATGCCGACTTCATTACATGAATACCGACTCTTCCTACTGACTATGTTTTGAACCATTCCTGTGACACTAGTCATAGATTCCGATGCATCACTTGAGGTTTACTGTATCCCTTGGAGCTTCATATTGACGATGAAACACAGAAATTGCATCGGAATTAAACACAAAAGGCACAATGCCGACTTAAGTACAAGAAGACTGACTCTTCTTACTGTCTATGATTTGAACCATTCCTGTGACACTAGTTATAGATTCCGATGCTTCACTCCACGTTTACTGTATCCCTTGGACCGTCTTATTGACGATCAAACACAGAAATTGCATCGGAATAAAATACAAAAGGCACAATGCCGACTTAAGTACAAGAAGACTGACTCTTCCTACTGTCTATGCTTTGAACCATTCCTGTGACACTAGTTATACATTCCGATGCTTCACTTCAGGTTTACTGTATCCCTTGGACCTTCTTATTGACGATGAAACACAGAAATTGCATCGGAATTAAACACAAAAGCCACAATGCAGACTTAGGTACATAAAGACTGCCTCTTCATACTGACTATGTTTTGACCCATTCCTGTGACACTACTTATAGATTCCGATGCTTCACTTCAGGTTTACTGTATCCCTCTTACCTTCTTATTGACGATGAAACACAGAAATTGCATCGGAATTAAATACAAAATGCACAATGCCGGCTGAAGTACAAGAAGACTGATTCTATTTACTAACTATGTTTTGTACCATTCCTGTGACACTAGTTATGGATTCGGATGCTTCACTTCAGGTTTACTGTATCCCCCTGACCTTCTTATTGTCGATGAAACACAGAAATTGCATCGGAATTAAATAGAAAAGTCACAATGCCGACTTAAGTACAAGACGACTGACTTTTCGTACTATCTATGCTTTGAACCATTCCTGTGACACTAGTTATAGATTCCGATGCTTCACTTCAGGTTTACTGTATCCCTCTGAGCATCTTACTGACGATGAAACACAGATATTATATCGGAATTAAATACAAAAGGCACAATGCCGACATAAGTACAATAAGACTGACTCTTCTTACTGTCTATGATTTGAACCATTCCTGTGACACTAGTTATAGATTCCGATGCTGCACTTCAGGTTTACTGTATACCTAGGACCTTCTTAATGACGAAGAAACACAGAAATTGCATCGGAATTAAATACAAAAGGCACAATGCCGACTTAAGTACAAGAAGACTGACTCTTCCTACTGCCTATGTTTTAAACCTTTCCTGTGACAATAGTTATAGATTCCGATGCTTCACTTCCGGTTTACTGTATCCCTTGGACCTTCGTATTGACGATGAAACACAGAAATTTCATCGGAATTATTTACAAAATGCACAATGCCGACTTCATTACATGAATACCGACTCTTCCTACTGACTATGTTTTGAACCATTCCTGTGACACTAGTCATAGATTCCGATGCATCACTTGAGGTTTACTGTATCCCTTGGAGCTTCATATTGACGATGAAACACAGAAATTGCATCGGAATTAAACACAAAAGGCACAATGCCGACTTAAGTACAAGAAGACTGACTCTTCTTACTGTCTATGATTTGAACCATTCCTGTGACACTAGTTATAGATTCCGATGCTTCACTCCACGTTTACTGTATCCCTTGGACCGTCTTATTGACGATCAAACACAGAAATTGCATCGGAATAAAATACAAAAGGCACAATGCCGACTTAAGTACAAGAAGACTGACTCTTCCTACTGTCTATGCTTTGAACCATTCCTGTGACACTAGTTATACATTCCGATGCTTCACTTCAGGTTTACTGTATCCCTTGGACCTTCTTATTGACGATGAAACACAGAAATTGCATCGGAATTAAACACAAAAGCCACAATGCAGACTTAGGTACATAAAGACTGACTCTTCATACTGACTATGTTTTGACCCATTCCTGTGACACTACTTATAGATTCCGATGCTTCACTTCAGGTTTACTGTATCCCTCTTACCTTCTTATTGACGATGAAACACAGAAATTGCATCGGAATTAAATACAAAATGCACAATGCCGGCTGAAGTACAAGAAGACTGATTCTATTTACTAACTATGTTTTGTACCATTCCTGTGACACTAGTTATGGATTCGGATGCTTCACTTCAGGTTTACTGTATCCCCCTGACCTTCTTATTGTCGATGAAACACAGAAATTGCATCGGAATTAAATAGAAAAGTCACAATGCCGACTTAAGTACAAGACGACTGACTTTTCGTACTATCTATGCTTTGAACCATTCCTGTGACACTAGTTATAGATTCCGATGCTTCACTTTAGGTTTACTGTATCCCTTGGACCTTCTTATAGCCGGTGAAATACAGAAATTGCATCGGAATTAAATACGAAAGGCACAATGCCAACTTAAGTACAAGAAGACTGACTCTTCTTACTGACTATGTTTGAACCATTCCTGTGACACTAGTTATAGATTCCGATGCTTCACATCAGGTTTACTGTATCCCTCTGACCTCCATATTGACGATGAAACACAGAAATTGCATCGGAATTAAATACAAAAGGCACAATGCCGAATTAAGTACAAGAAGACTGACTCTTCGTACTGTCTATTTTTGAACCAGTCCTGTGACACCACTTATTGACTCCGATACTTCACTCTAAGTTTACTGTATCCCTTGGACCTTCTTATTGACGATGAAACACAGAAATTGCACCGGAATGAAATACAAAACACAATGTCGACATAAGTAAAAGAAGTCTGTCTCTTTTTATATCTGTCTATGATTTGTACCATTCCTGTGACACTAGTTATAGACTCCGATGCTTCACTCGAGGTTTACAGTATCCCTTGGACCTTCTTATTGACGATGAAACACAGAAATTGCATCAGAATTAAATAGAAAATGCACAATGATGACTTAAGTACAAGAAGACTGACTATTCTTACTAACTATGTTTTGAACCATTCCTGTGACACTAGTTCTAGATTCCGATGCTTCACTTCAGGATAACTGCATCCCTCTGACCTTCTTATTGACGGTGAAACACAGAAATATCATCGGAATTAAATACAAAAGGCACAATGCCGACTTATGAACGAGAAGACTGACTCTTCTTACTGTCTATGTTTTGAACCAACCCTGTGACACTAGTTATAGATTCCGATGCTTCACTCCAGGTTTACTGTATCCCTTGGTCCTTCTTATTGACGATGAAACACAGAAATTGCATCGGAATTCAATACAAAAGGCACAATGCCGACTTAAGTACAAGAAGACTGACTCTTCTTACTGACTGTATTTTGAACCATTCCTGTGACACTAGTTATAAATTCCGATGCTTCACTTCAGGATTACTGTATCCCTTGGACCTTCTTATTAACGATGTAACACAGAAATTGCATCGGAATTAAATACTAAAGGCACAATGCAGAATTAAGTACAAGAAGACTGACTCTTCTTACTGTCAATGTTTTGAAACATTCCTATGACACTAGTTATAGATTACGAAGCTTCACTCCAGGTTTACTGTATCCCTTGGACCTTCTTATTGACGATGAAACACAGAAATTGCATCGGAATTAAATACAAAAGGCACAATGCCGACTTCAGGACAGGAAGACTGACTCTTCCTACTGACAATGGTTTGAAACATTTCTGTGACACTAGCTATAGATTCCGATGCTTCACTTCAGGTTTACTGTATCCCTCTGAGCATCTTACTAACGATAAAACACAGATATTGTATCGGAATTAAATACAAAAGGCACAATGCCGACATAAGTACAATAAGAGTGACTCTTCTTACTGTCTGTGATTTGAACCATTCCTGTGACACTAGTTATAGATTCCGAAGCTGCACTTCAGGTTTACTGTATACCTAGGACCTTCTTAATGACGAAGAAACACAGAAATTGCATCGGAATTAAATACAAAAGGCACAATGCCGACTTAAGTACAAGAAGACTGACTCTTCCTACTGTCTATGTTTTAAACCTTTCCTGTGACACTAGTTATAGATTCCGATGCTTCACTTCCGGTTTACTGTATCCCTTGGACCTTCGTATTGACGATGAAACACAGAAATTGCATCGGAATTATATACAAAAGGCACAATGCCGACTTCATTACATGAAGACCGACTCTTCCTACTGACTATGATTTGAACCATTCCTGTGACACTACTTATAGATTCCGATGCATCACTTGAGGTTTACTGTATCCCTTGGACCTTCATATTGACGATGAAACCCAGAAATTGCATCGGAATTAAACACAAAAGGCACAATGCCGACTTAAGTACAAGAAGACTGACTCTTCTTACTGTCTATGATTTGAACCATTCCTGTGACACTAGTTATAGATTCCGATGCTTCACTCCACGTTTTCTGTATCCCTTGGACCTTCTTATTGACGATGAAACACAGAAATTGCATCGGAATTAAATAAAAAAGGCACAATGCCGACATAAGTACAAGAAGACTGACTCTTCCTACTGTCTATGTTTTGAACCATTCCTGTGACACTAGTTATAGATTCCGATGCTTCACTTCAGGTTTACTGTATCCCTTGGACCTTCTTATTGACGATGAAACACAGAAATTGCATCGGAATTAAACACAAAAGGCACAATGCAGACATAGGTACATAAAGGCTGACTCTTCATACTGACTATGTTTTGACCCATTCCTGTGACACTACTTATAGATTCCGATGCTTCACTTTAGGTTTACTGTATCCCTCTTACCTTCTTATTGACGATGAAACACAGAAATTGCATCGGAATTAAATACAAAAGACACAATGCCGGCTGAAGTACAATAAGACTGATTCTATTTACTAACTATGCTTTGAACCATTCCTGTGACACTAGTTACGGATTCGGATGCTTCACTTCAGGTTTACTGTATCCCCCTGACCTTCTTATTGTCGATGAAACACAGAAATTGCATCGGAATTAAATAGAAAAGTCACAATGCCGACTTAAGTACAAGACGACTGACTTTTCGTACTGTCTATGCTTTGAACCATTCCTGTGACACTAGTTATAGATTCCGATGCTTCACTTCAGGTTTACTGTATCCCTTGGACCTTCTTATAGCCGGTGAAATACAGAAATTGCATCGGAATTAAATACGAAAGGCACAATGCCAACTTAAGTACAAGAAGACTGACTCTTCTTACTGACTATGTTTGAACCATTCCTGTGACACTAGTTATAGATTCCGATGCTTCACTTCAGGTTTACTGTATCCCTCTGACCTTCCTATTGACGATGAACACAGAAATTGCATCGGAATTAAATAGAAAAGGCACAATGCTGACTTAAGTACAAGAAGACTGACTCTTCTTACTGTCTATGTTTTGATCCATTCCTGTGACACTAGTTGTAGATTCCGATGCTTCTCTTCAGGTATACTGTATCCCTTGGACCTTCTTATTGACGATGAAACAAAGAAATTGAATCGGAATTAAATACAAAAGACACAATGCCCACTTAAGTACAAGAAGACTGACTCTTCCAACTGTGTACGTTTTGAGCCATGCCGGTGACACTTGTTATAGATTCCGATGCTTTACTTCAGGTTTACTGTATCCCTCTGACCGTCTTATTGACGATGAAAAACAGAAATTGCAGCGGAATTAAATAGAAAAGGCACAATGCCGACTTCAGTACTACAAGACTGACTCTTCCTACTGCCTATGTTTTGAACCATTCCTGTGTCACTAGTCACAGATTCCGATGCTTCATTTCAGATTTACTGTATCCCTTGGACCTTCTTATTGACGATGAAACACAGAAATTGCATCGGAATTCAATACAAAAGGCACAATGCGGACTCAACTACATGAAGATTGACTCTTCCAACTGAATATGGTTTGAAAAATATCTGTGACACTTGTTATTGATTCCGATGCTTAACTTCTGGATTACTGTATCCCTCTGACCTTTTTGGAGACGATGAAACACAGATATTATATCGGAAATAAATACAAAAAGCACAATGCCGACTTAAGTACCAGAATTCTGACTCATCTTATTGTCTATGTTTTGAACTGTCCCTGTGACACTAGTTATTGATTCCGATGCTTAACTTCTGGATTACTGTATCCCTCTGACCTTTTTGGAGACGATGAAGCACAGAAATTGCATCGGAATTAAACACAAAAGGCACAATGCCGAATTCAGTACAAGAAGACTGACTCTTCTTACTGTCTATTTTTGAACCAGTCCTGTGACACCACTTATTGACTCCGACGCTTCACTCTAAGTTTACTGTATCCCTTGGACCTTCTTATTGACGATGAAACACAGAAATTGCACCGGAATGAAATACAAAACACTATGTCCACTTAAGTAAAAGAAGTCTGTCTCTTCTTTCTGTCTATGATTTGTACCATTCCTGTGACACTAGTTATAGACTCCGATGCTTCACTCGAGGAGTACAGTATCCCTTGGACCTTCTTATTGACGATGAAACACAGAAATTGCATCAGAATTAAATGGAAAATGCACAATAATGACTTAAGTACAAGATGACTGACGATTCTTACTGACTATGTTTTGAACCATTCCTGTGACACTAGTTCTAGATTCCGATGCTTCACTTCAGGATAACTGTATCCCTCTGACCTTCTTATTGACGATGAAACACAGAAATATCATCGGAATTAAATACAAAAGGCACAATGCCGACTTAAAAACGAGAAGACTGACTCTTCTTACTGTCTATGTTTTGAACCATCCCTGTGACACTAGTTATAGATTCCGATGCTTCACTCCAGGTTTACTGTATCCCTTGGTCCTTCTTATTGACGATGAAACACAGAAATTGCATCGGAATTCAATACAAAAGGCACAATGCCAACTTAAGTACAAGTAGACTGACTCTTCTTACTGACTGTATTTTGAACCATTTCTGTGACACTAGTTATAAATTCCGATGCTTCACTTCAGGATTACTGTATCCCTTGGACCTTCTTATTGACGATGAAACACAGGTATTGCATCAGAATTAAATACAAAAGGCACAATGCCGACTTAAGGACAAGAAGACTGACTCTTCTTACTGACAATGATTTGAAACATTCCTGTGACACTAGCTATAGATTCCGATGCTTCACTTCAGGTTTACTGTATCCCTCTGAGCATCTTACTGACGATGAAAGACAGATATTGTATCGGAATTAAATACAAAAGGCACAATGCCGACATAAGTACCATAAGACTGACTCTTCTTACTGTCTATGATTTGAACCATTCCTGTGACACTAGTTATAGATTCCGATGCTGCACTTCAGGTTTACTGTATACCTAGGACCTTCTTAATGACGAAGAAACACAGAAATTGCATTGGAATTAAATACAAAAGGCACAATGCCGACTTAAGTACAAGAAGACTGACTCTTCCTACTGTCCATGTTTTAAACCTTTCCTGTGACACTAGTTATAGATTCCTATGCTTCACTTCCGGTTTACTGTATCCCTTGGACCTTCGTATTGACGATGAAACACAGAAATTGCATCGGAATTATATACAAAAGCACAATGCCGACTTCATTACATGAAGACCGACTCTTCCTACTGACTATGTTTTGAACTATTCCTGTGACACTAGTTATAGATTCCGATGCATCACTTGAGGTTTACTGTATCCCTTGGACCTTCATATTGGCGATGAAACCCAGAAATTGCATCGGAATTCAATACAAAATGCACAATGCCCACTTAACTACATGAAGACTGACTCTTCTTACTGACTATGTTTGAAAAATTTCTATGACACTAGTTATAGATTCCGATGCTTAACTTCTGGATTACTGTATCCCTCTGACCTTCTTAGAGACGATGAAACACAGATATTGCATCGGAAATAAATACAAAAAGCACAATGCCGACTTAAGTACAAGAATACTGACTCATCTTACTGTCTATGATTTGAACCGTCGCTGTGCCACTAGTTATAGATTCCGATGCTTCACTCCAGGTTTACTGTATCCCTTGGACCTTCTTATTGACGATGAAACACAGAAATTGCATCGGAATTAAATACAAAAGGCACAATGCCGACATAAGTACAAGAAAACTGACTCTTCTTACTGACTATATTTGAACCAGTCCTGTGACACTACTTATTGACTCCGATGCTTCACTCCACGTTTTCTGTATCCCTTGGACCTTCTTATTGACGATGAAACACAGAAATTGCATCGGAATTAAATACAAAACACAATGTCGACTTAAGTAAAAGAAGTCTGTCTCTTCTTACTGTCTATGATTTGTACCATTCCTGTGACACTAGTTATAGACTCCGATGCTTCGCTCGAGGTTTACTGTATCCCTTGGACCTTGTTATTGACGATGAAACACAGAAATTGCATCAGAATTAAATAGAAAATGCACAATGATGACTTAAGTATAAGAACACTGACTATTCTTTCTGACTATGTTTTGAACCATTCCTGTGACACTAGTTATAGATTCCGATGCTTCACTTCAAGATAACTGTATCCCTCTGACCTTCTTATTGACGATGAAACACAGAAATTGCATCTTAATTAAATACAAAAGGCACAATGCCGACTTAAGGACAAGAAGACTGACTCTTCTTACTGACTATGATTTGAACCATTCCTGTGACACTAGCTATAGATTCCGATGCTTCACTTCAGGATTACTGTATCCCTCTGAGCATCTTGTTGACGATGAAACACAGATATTGTATCGGAATTAAATACAAAAGGCACAATGCCGACATAAGTACAATAAGACTGACTCTTCTTACTGTCTATGATTTGAACCATTCCTGTGACACTAGTTACAGATTCCGATGCTGCACTTCAGGTTTACTGTATACCTAGGACCCTCTTAATGACGAAGAAACACAGAAATTGCATCGGAATTAAATACAAAAGGCACAATGCCGACTTAAGTACAAGAAGACTGACTCTTCCTACTGTCTATGTTTTATACCTTTCCTGTGACACTAGTTATAGATTCCGATGCTTCACTTCCGCTTTACTGTATCCCTTGGACCTTCGTATTGACGATGAAACACAGAAATTGCATCGGAATTATGTACAAAAGGCACAATGCCGACTTCATTACATGAAGACCGACTCTTCCTACTGACTATGTTTTGAACCATTCCTGTGACACTAGTTATAGATTCCGATGCATCACTTGAGGTTTACTGTATCCCTTGGACCTTCATATTGACGATGAAACCCAGAAATTGCATCGGAATTAGACACAAAACGCACAATGCCGACTTAAGTACAAGAAGACTGACTCTTCTTACTGTCTATGATTTGAACCATTCCTGTGACACTACTTATAGATTCCGATGCTTCACTCTAGGTTTACTGTATCCCTTGGAACTTCTTATTGACGATGAAACACAGAAATTGCATCAGAATAAAATACAAAAGGCACAATGCCGACTTAAGTACAAGAAGACTGACTCTTCCTACTGTCTATGTTTGAACCATTCCTGTGACACTCGTTATAGATTCCGATGCTTCACGTCAGGTTTACTGTATCCCTTGGACTTTCTTATTGACGATGAAACACAGAAATTGCATCAGAATTAAACACGAAAGTCACAATGCAGGCTTAGGTACATAAAGACTGACTCTTCATACTGACTATGTTTTGAACCATTCCTGTGACACTAGGTATAGTTTCCGATGCTTCACTTCAGGTTTATTGTATCCCTCTGACCTTCTTATTGACGATGAAACACAGAAATTGCATCGGAATTAAATACAAAAGGCACAATGCCGACTGAAGTACAAGAAGACTGATTCTATTTACTAACTATGTTTTGAACCATTCCTGTGACACTAGTTATAGATTCCGATGCTTCACTTCAGGATTATTGTATCCCTCTGACCTTCTTATTGACAATGAAACACAGAAATTGCATCGGAATTTAATACAAAAGGCACAATGCCGACTTAAGTACAAGAAGACTGACTCTTCCTACTGTCTATGTTTGAACCATTCCTGTGACACTAGTTATGGATTCGGATGCTTCACTTCAGGTTTACTGTATCCCCCTGACCTTCTTATTGTCGATGAAACACAGAAATTGCATCGGAATTAAATTGAAAAGTCACAATGCCGACTTAAGTACAAGACGACTGACTTTTCGTACTGTCTATGATTTGAACCATTCCTGTGACACTAGTTATAGATCCCGATGCTTCACTCAGGGTTTACTGTATCCCTTTGACCATCTTATTGACGATGAAACTCAGAATTTGCATCGGAATTAAACAGAAAATGCACAATGTCGACTTAAGTACAAGATGACTGCCTCTTCTTACTGGTTATGTTTTGAACCATTCCTGTGACACTAGTTATAGATTCCGATGCTTCACTTCAAGATAACTGTATCCCTCTGACCTTCTTATTGACGATGAAAGACAGAAATTGCATCGGAATTAAATACAAAAGGCACAATGCCGACTTAAGAACGAGAAGACTGTCTCTTCTTACTGTCTATGTTTTGAACCATCCCAGTGACACTAGTTATAGATACCGATGCTTCACTCCAGGTTTACTGTTTCCCTTGGTCCTTCTTATTGACAATGAAACACAGAAATTGCATCGGAATTCAATACAAAAGGCACATGCCGACTTAAGTACAAGAAGACTGACTCTTCTTACTGACTATATTTTGAACCATTCATGTGACACTAGTTATAAATTCCGATGCTTCACTTCAGGATTACTGTATACCTTGGACCATCTTATTGACGATGTAACACAGAAATTGCATCGGAATTAAATACAAAAGGCACAATGCAGAATTAAGTACAAGAAGACTGACTCTTCTTACTGTCAATGTTATGACCCATTCCTGTGACACTAGTTATAGATTACGATGCTTCACTCCAGGTTTACTGTATCCCTTGGACCTTCTTATTGACGATGAAACACAGAAATTGCATCGGAATTAAATATAAAAGGCACAATGCCGACTTAAGGACAAGAAGACTGACTCTTCTTACTGACTATGATTTGAACCATTCCTGTGACACTAGCTACAGATTCCGATGCTTCACTTCAGGTTTACTGTATCCATCTGAGCATCTCATTATCGATAAAACACAGATATTGTATCGGAATTAAATACAAAAGGCACAATGCCGACTTAAGTACAAGAAGACTGACTCTTCTGACTGACTATGTTTTGAACCACTACGTTGACACTAGGTATAGTTTCCGATGCTACACTCCAGGTTTACTGTATCCCTTGGACCTTCTTATTGACGAAGAAACACAGAAATTGCATCGGAATTAAATACAAACGGCACAATGCCGACTTAAGTACAAGAAGACTGACTCTTTCTACTGTCTATGTTTTAAACCTTTCCTGTGACACTAGTTATAGATTCCGATGCTTCACTTCCAGTATACTGTATCCCTTGGACCTTCGTGTTGACGATGAAACACAGAAATTGCATCGGAATAAAATACAAAAGGCACAATGCCGACTTAAGGACAAGAAGACTGTCTCTTCTGACTGTTATGTTTTGAACCATTCATGTGACACTAGCTATAGATTCCGAGGCTTCACTTCAGGTTTACTGTATCCCTCTGACTTTCTTATTGACGATGAAACACAGATATTGCATCGGAATTAAATACAAAAGGCACAATGCCGACTTAAGTACAAGAAGACTGACTATGCTCACTGTCTATGTTTTGAACCATTCCATTGATACTAGTTATAGACTCCGATGCTTCACTCCTGGTTTACTGTATCCCTTGGACCTTGTTATTGACGATGAAACACAGAAATTGCATCGGAATTAAATAGAAAAGGCACAATGCCGACTTAAGTACAGGAAGACTGACTCTTCTTACTGACTATGTTTTGAACCATCCCTGTGACACTAGTTATAGATTCCGATGCTTCATTTCAGGATTACAGTATCCCTTGGACCTTCTTATTGACGATGAAACACAGAAATTGCATCGGAATTAAATACAAAAGGTAAAATGCCGATTTAGGTACACGATGACTGACTCTTTTTACTGTCTATGATTTGAAGCATTCCTGTGACACTAGATATAGATTCAGATGCTACACTCCTGGTTTACTGCATCCCTTGGACCTTCTTATTGACGATGAAACACAGAAATGACATCGGAATTAAATACAAAAGGCACAATGCCGACTTAACTACAAGAAGACTGACTCATCTTACCGTCTATGTTTTGAACCATTCCTGTGACACTAATCATAGATTCCGATGCTTCACTTCAGGTTTTCTGTATCCCTGGGACCTTCATATTGACGATGAAACACAGAAATTGCAGCGGAATTAAACACAAAAGGCACAATGCCGTCTTATGTACAAGAAGACTGACTCTTCTTACTGACAATGCTTTGAACCATTCCTGTGACACTAGTTATAGATTCCGATGCTTCACTTCAGGTTTACTGTACCCCTCTGACCTTCTTATTGACGATGAAACACAAAAATTGCATCGAAATTAAATACAAAGGGCACAATGCCGACTTAAGTACAAGAAGACTGAATCTTTTTACTGACTATGTTTTGAACCATTCCTGTGACACTAGTTATAGATTCCGATGCTTCATATCAGGTTTACTGTATTCCTTGGCCCTTGTTATTGACGATGAAACACAGAAATTGCATCGAAATTAAATAGAAAATGCACAAAGCCGACTTAAGTACAAGAAGACTGACTCTTCTTATTGACTATGTTTTGAACCATTCCTGTGACACTAGTTATAGATTCCGATGCTTCATTTCAGGTTTACTGTATCCCTTGGACCTTCTTATTGGCGATGAAACACAGAAATTGCATCGGAATTAAATACAAAAGGCAAAATGCCGATTTAGGTACACGAGGACTGACTCTTCTTACTGTCTATGATTTGAAGCATTCCCGTGACACTTGTTATAGATTCCGATGCTACACTCCTGGTTTACTGCATCCCTTGGACCTTCTTATTGACGATGAAACACAGAAATGGCATCGGAATTAAACACAAAAGGCACAATGACGACTTAAGTACAAGAAGACTGACTCTTCCTACTGTCTATGTTTTGAACCATTCCTGTGACACTAGTTATAGATTCCGATGCTTCACTTCAGGTTTACTGTATCCCTTGGACCTTCTTATTGACGATGAAACAGAGAAATTGCATCGGAATTAAACACGAAAGGCTCAATGCAGACTTAGGTACATAAAGATTGACTCTTCATACTATGTTTGAACCATTCCTGTGACACTAGTTATAGATTCCGATGCTTCACTTCAGGTTGACTGTATCCCTTGGACCTTCTTATTGACGATGAAACACAGAAATGGCATCGGAATTAAATACAAAAGGCACAATGCCGACTTAAGGACAAGAAGACTGACTCTTCTTACTGACTATGATTTGAACCATTCCTGTGACACTAGCTACAGATTCCGATGCTTCACTTCAGGTTTACTGTATCCCTCTGAGCATCTCATTATCGATGAAACACAGATATTGTATCGGAATTAAATACAAAGGGCACAATGCCGACTTAAGTACAAGAAGACTGACTCTTCTGACTGACTATGTTTTGAACCACTCCGTTGACACTAGGTATAGATTCCGATGCTACACTCCAGGTTTACTGTATCCCTTGGACCTTCTTATTGACGATGAAACACAGAAATTGCATCGGAATTAAATACAAAAGGCACAATGCCGACTCAAGGACAAGAAAACTGACTCTTCTTACTGACTTTGTTTTGAACAATTCCTGTGACACTAGTTATAGATTCCGATGCTTCACTTCCAGTATACTGTATCCGTTGGACCTTCGTATTGACGATGAAACACAGAAATTGCATCGGAATTAAATAGAAAAGTCACAATGCCGACTTAAGTACAAGACGACTGACTTTTCGTACTGTCTATGTTTTGAACCATTCCTGTGACACTAGTTATATATCCCGATGCTTCACTCAGGGTTTACTGTATCCCTTTGGCCTTCTTATTGACGATGAAACACAGAATTTGCATCGGAATTAAACAGAAAATGCACAATGTCGAATTAAGTACAAGATGACTGCCTCTTCTTACTGGTTATGTTTTGAACCATTCCTGTGACACTAGTTATAGATTCCGATGCTTCACTTCAGGTTTACTGTACCCCTCTGACCTTCTTATTGACGATGAAACACAGAAATTGCATCGGAATTAAATACAAAAGTCACAATGCCGACTTAAGTACAAGAAGACTGACTCTTCCTACTGTCTATGTTTTGTACCATTACTGTGACACTAGTTATAGATTCCGATGGTTCACTCCAGGTTTACTGTATCCCTTGGTCCTTCTCATTGACAATGAAACACAGCAATTGCATCGGAATTAAATACAAGAGGCACAATGCCGACTTAAGGACAAGAAGACTGACTCTTCTTACTGACTATGTTTTGAACTATTCCTGTGACACTAGTTATAGATTCCGATGCTTCACTTCAGGTTTACTGTATCCCTCTGACCTTCTTATAGTCGGTGAAATACAGAAATTGCATCGGAATTAAATAGGAAAGGCACAATGCCAACTTAAGTAGAAGAAGACTGACTCTTCCTACTGACTATGTTTGAACCATTGCTGTGACACTAGTTATAGATTCCGATGCTTTACTTCAGGTTTACTGTGTCCCTCTGACCGTCTTATTGACGATGAAAAACAGAAATTGCAACGGAATTAAATAGAAAAGGCACAATGCCGACTTAAGTACTAGAAGACTGACTCTTCCTACTGTCTATGATTTGAACCATTCCTGTGACACTAGTCTTAGATTCCGATGCTTCACTTCTGATTTACTGTATCCCTTGGACCTTCTTATTGACGATGAAACACAGAAATTGCATCGGAATTCAATACAAAATTCACAATGCCCACTTAACTACATGAAGACTGACTCTTCTTACTGACTATGTTTGAAAAATTTCTGTGACACTAGTTATAGATTCCGATGCTTAACTTCTGGATTACTGTATCCCTCTGACCTTCTTAGAGACGATGAAACACAGATATTGCATCGGAAATAAATACAAAAAGCACAATGCCGACTTAAGTACAAGACTACTGACTCATCTTACTGTCTATGATTTGAACCGTCGCTGTGACACTAGTTATAGATTCCGATGCTTCACTCCAGGTTTACTGTATCCCTTGGACCTTCTTATTGACGATGAAACACAGAAATTGCATCGGAATGAAATACAAAAGGCACAATGCCGACATAAGTACAAGAAAATTGACTCTTCTTACTGACTATGTTTTGAACCATTTCTGTGACACTAGTTATGGATTCCGATGCTTCACTTCAGGTTTACTGTATCCCTCCGACCTCCCTATTGACGATGAAACACAGAAATTGCATCGGAATTAAATACAAAAGGCACAATGCCGAATTAAGTACAAGAAGACTGACTCTTCTTACAGTCTATCTTTGAACCAGTCCTGTGACACTACTTATTGACTCCGATGCTTCACTCCAAGTTTTCTGTATCCCTTGGACCTTCTTACTGACGATGAAACACAGAAATTGCTTCGGAATTAAATACAAAACACAATGTTGACTTAAGTAAACGAAGTCTGTCTCTTCTTACTGTCTATGATTTGTACCATTCCTGTGACACTAGTTATAGACTCCGATGCTTCGCTCGAGGTTTACTGTATCCCTTGGACCTTCTTATTGACGATGAACCACAGAAATTGCATCAGAATTAAATAGAAAATGCACAATGATGACTTAAGTATAAGAAGACTGACTATTCTTACTGACTATGTTTTGAACCATCCCAGTGACACTAGTTATAGATACCGATGCTTCACTCCAGGTTTACTGTCTCCCTTGGTCCTTCTTATTGACGATGAAACACAGAAATTGCATCGGAATTCAATACAAAAGGCACATGCCGACTTAAGTACAAGAAGACTGACTCTTCTTACTGACTATATTTTGAACCATTCCTGTGACACTAGTTATAAATTCCGATGCTTCACTTCAGGATTACTGTATCCCTTGGACCATCTTATTGACGATGTAACACAGAAATTGCATCGGAATTAAATACAAAAGGCACAATGCAGAATTAAGTACAAGAAGACTGACTCTTCTTACTGTCAATGTTATGACCCATTCCTGTGACACTAGTTATAGATTACGATGCTTCACTCCAGGTTTACTGTATCCCTTGGACCTTCTTATTGACGATGAAACACAGAAATTGCATCGGAATTAAATATAAAATGCACAATGCCGACTTAAGGACAAGAAGACTGACTCTTCTTACTGACTATGATTTGAACCATTCCTGTGACACTAGCTACAGATTCCGATGCTACACTCCAGGTTTAATGTATCCCTTGGACCTTCTTATTGACGAAGAAACACAGAAATTGCATCGGAATTAAATACAAACGGCACAATGCCGACTTAAGTACAAGAAGACTGACTGTTTCTACTGTCTATGTTTTAAACCTTTCCTGTGACACTAGTTATAGATTCCGATGCTTCACTTCCAGTATACTGTATCCCTTGGACCTTCGTGTTGACGATGAAACACAGAAATTGCATCGGAATTATATACAAAAGGCACAATGCCGACTTCATTACATGGAGACCGACTCTTCCTACTGACTATGTTTGAACCATTCCTGTGACACTAGTTATAGATTCCGATGCATCACTTGAGGTTTACTGTATCCCTTGGACCTTCATATTGACGATGAAACCCAGAAATTCCATCGGAATTAAACACAAAAGGCACAATGCCGACTTATGTACAAGAAGACTGACTCTTCTTACTGTCTATGTTTTGAACCATTCCTGTGACACTAGGTATAGATTCCGATGCTTCACTCCAGGTTAACTGTATCCCTTGGACCTTCTTATTGACGATGAAACACAGAAATTGCATTGGAATAAAATACAAAAGGCACAATGCCGACTTAAGGACAAGAAGACTGTCTCTTCTGACTGTTATGTTTTGAACAATTCATGTAACACTAGCTATAGATTCCGATGCTTCACTTCAGGTTTACTGTATCCCTCTGACTTTCTTATTGACGATGAAACACAGATATTGCATCGGAATTAAATACAAAAGGCACAATGCCGACTTAAGTACAAGAAGACTGACTATTCTCACTGTCTATGTTTTGAACCATTCCATTGATACTAGTTATAGATTCCGATGCTTCACTCCTGGTTTACTGTATCCCTTGGACCTTGTTACTGACGATGAAACACAGAAATTGCATCGGAATTAAATAGAAAAGGCACAATGCCGACTTAAGTACAAGAAGACTGACTCTTCTTACTGACTATGTTTTGAACCATCCCTGTGACACTAGTTATAGATTCCGATGCTTCATTTCAGGTTTACTGTATCCCTTGGACCTTCTTATTGACGATGAAACACAGAAATTGCATCGGAATTAAATACAAAAGGTAAAATGCCGATTTAGGTACACGATGACTGACTCTTTTTACTGTCTATGATTTGAAGCATTCCTGTGACACTAGTTATAGATTCAGATGCTACACTCCTGGTTTAGTGCATCCCTTGGACCTTCTTATTGACGATGAAACACAGAAATGGCATCGGAATTAAATACAAAAGGCACAATGCCGACTTAACTACAAGAAGACTGACTCATCGTACCGTCTATGTTTTGAACCATTCCTGTGACACTAATCATAGATTCCGATGCTTCACTTCGGGTTTACTGTATCCCTTGGACCTTCTTATTGACGATGAAACACAGAAATTGCAGCGGAATTAAACACAAAAGGCACAATGCCGTCTTATGTACAAGAAGACTGACTCTTCTTACTGACTATGCTTTGAACCATTCCTGTGACACTAGTTATAGATTCTGATGCTTCACTTCAGGTTTACTGTACCCCTCTGATCTTCTTATTGACGATGAAACACAAAAATTGCATCGAAATTAAATACAAAGGGCACAATGCCGACTTAAGTACAAGAAGACTGAATCTTTTTACTGACTATGTTTTGAACCATTCCTGTGACACTAGGTATAGTTTCCGATGCTTCACTTCAGGTTTATTGTATCCCTCTGACCTTCTTATTGACGATGAAACACAGAAATTGCATCGGAATTAAATACAAAAGGCACAATGCCGACTGAAGTACAAGAAGACTGATTCTATTTACTAACTATGTTTTGAACCATTCCTGTGACACTAGTTATGGATTCGGATGCTTCACTTCAGGTTTACTGTATCCCCCTGACCTTCTTATTGTCGATGAAACACAGAAATTGCATCGGAATTAAATAGAAAAGTCACAATGCCGACTTAAGTACAAGACGACTGACTTTTCGTACTGTCTATGTTTTGAACCATTCCTGTGACACTAGTTATAGATCCCGATGCTTCACTCAGGGTTTACTGTATCCCTTTGACCATCTTATTGACGATGATACACAGAATTTGCATCGGAATTAAACAGAAAATGCACAATGTCGACTTAAGTACAAGATGACTGCCTCTTCTTACTGGTTATGTTTTGAACCATTCCTGTGACACTAGTTATAGATTCCGATGCTTCACTCCAGGTTTACTGTATACCTTGGACATTCTTATTGACGATGAAACACAGATATTGCATCGGAATTAAATACAACGGGCGCAATGCCGACTTTAGTACAAGAAGACTGGCCCCTCCCACTGTCCATGATTTGAACTATTCCTGTGACACTAGTTTTCGATTCCGATGCTTCACTTCAGGTTTACTGTACCCCTCTGACCTTCTTATTGACGATGAAACACAGAAATTGCATCGGAATTAAATACAAAAGTCACAATGCCGACTTAAGTACAAGAAGACTGACTCTTCCTACTGTCTATGTTTTGTACCATTACTGTGACACTAGTTATAGATTCCGATGCTTCACTCAAGGTTTACTGTATCCCTTGGACCTTCTCATTGACAATGAAACACAGCAATTGCATCGGAATTAAATACAAGAGGCACATTGCCGACTTAAGGACACGAAAACTGACTCTTCTTACTGACTATGTTTTGAACCATTCCTGTGACACTAGTTATAGATTCCGATGCTTCACTTCAGGTTTACTGTATCCCTCTGACATTCTTATAGTCGGTGAAATACAGAAATTGCATCGGAATTAAATAGGAAAGGCACAATGCCAACTTAAGTAGAAGAAGACTGACTCTTCCTACTGACTATGTTTGAACCATTGCTGTGACACTAGTTATAGATTCCGATGCTTTACTTCAGGTTTACTGTGTCCCTCTGACCGTCTTATTGACGATGAAAAACAGAAATTGCAACGGAATTAAATAGAAAAGGCACAATGCCGACTTAAGTACTAGAAGACTGACTCTTCCTACTGTCTATGTTTTGAACCATTCCTGTGACACTAGTCATAGATTCCGATGCTTCACTTCAGATTTACTGTATCCCTTGGACCTTCTTATTGACGATGAAACACAGAAATTGCATCGGAATTCAATACAAAAGGCACAATGCCCACTTAACTACATGAAGACTGACTCTTCTTACTGACTATGTTTGAAAAATTTCTGTGACACTAGTTATAGATTCCGATGCTTAACTTCTGGATTACTGTATCCCTCTGACCTTCTTAGAGACGATGAAACACAGATATTGCATCGGAAATAAATACAAAAAGCACAATGCCGACTTAAGTACAAGACTACTGACTCATCTTACTGTCTATGATTTGAACCGTCGCTGTGACACTAGTTATAGATTCCGATGCTTCACTCCAGGTTTTCTGTATCCCTTGGACCTTCTTACTGACGATGAAACACAGAAATTGCTTCGGAATTAAATACAAAACACAATGTTGACTTAAGTAAACGAAGTCTGTCTCTTCTTACTGTCTATGATTTGTACCATTCCTGTGACACTAGTTATAGACTCCGATGCTTCGCTCGAGGTTTACTGTATCCCTTGGACCTTCTTATTGACGATGAACCACAGAAATTGCATCAGAATTAAATAGAAAATGCACAATGATGACTTAAGTATAAGAAGACTGACTATTCTTACTGACTATGTTTTGAACCATTCCTGTGACACTAGTTATAGATTCCGATGCTTCACTTCAAGATAACTGTATCCCTCTGACCTTCTTATTGACGATGAAAGACAGAAATTGCATCGGAATTAAATACAAAAGGCACAATGCCGACTTAAGAACGAGAAGACTGTCTCTTCTTACTGTCTATGTTTTGAACCATCCCAGTGACACTAGTTATAGATACCGATGCTTCACTCCAGGTTTACTGTTTCCCTTGGTCCTTCTTATTGACGATGAAACACAGAAATTGCATCGAATTCAATACAAAAAGGCACATGCCGACTTAAGTACAAGAAGACTGACTCTTCTTACTGACTATATTTTGAACCATTCATGTGACACTAGTTATAAATTCCGATGCTTCACTTCAGGATTACTGTATCCCTTGGACCATCTTATTGACGATGTAACACAGAAATTGCATCGGAATTAAATACAAAAGGCACAATGCAGAATTAAGTACAAGAAGACTGACTATTCTTACTGTCAATGTTATGACCCATTCCTGTGACACTAGTTATAGATTACGATGCTTCACTCCAGGTTTACTGTATCCCTTGGACCTTCTTATTGACGATGAAACACAGAAATTGCATCGGAATTAAATATAAAAGGCACAATGCCGACTTAAGGACAAGAAGACTGACTCTTCTTACTGACTATGATTTGAACCATTCCTGTGACACTAGCTACAGATTCCGATGCTTCACTTCAGGTTTACTGTATCCATCTGAGCATCTCATTATCGATAAAACACAAATATTGTATCGGAATTAAATACAAAAGGCACAATGCCGACTTAAGTACAAGAAGACTGACTCTTCTGACTGACTATGTTTTGAACCACTACGTTGACACTAGGTATAGATTCCGATGCTACACTCCAGGTTTACTGTATCCCTTGGACCTTCTTATTGACGAAGAAACACAGAAATTGCATCGGAATTAAATACAAACGGCACAATGCCGACTTAAGTACAAGAAGACTGACTCTTTCTACTGTCTATGTTTTAAACCTTTCCTGTGACACTAGTTATAGATTCCGATGCTTCACTTCCAGTATACTGTATCCCTTGGACCTTCGTGTTGACGATGAAACACAGAAATTGCATCGGAATAAAATACAAAAGGCACAATGCCGACTTAAGGACAAGAAGACTGTCTCTTCTGACTGTTATGTTTTGAACCATTCATGTGACACTAGCTATAGATTCCGAGGCTTCACTTCAGGTTTACTGTATCCCTCTGACTTTCTTATTGACGATGAAACACAGATATTGCATCGGAATTAAATACAAAAGGCACAATGCCGACTTAAGTACAAGAAGACTGACTATGCTCACTGTCTATGTTTTGAACCATTCCATTGATACTAGTTATAGACTCCGATGCTTCACTCCTGGTTTACTGTATCCCTTGGACCTTGTTATTGACGATGAAACACAGAAATTGCATCGGAATTAAATAGAAAAGGCACAATGCCGACTTAAGTACAAGAAGACTGACTCTTCTTACTGACTATGTTTTGAACCATCCCTGTGACACTAGTTATAGATTCCGATGCTTCATTTCAGGTTTACAGTATCCCTTGGACCTTCTTATTGACGATGAAACACAGAAATTGCATCGGAATTAAATACAAAAGGTAAAATGCCGATTTAGGTACACGATGACTGACTCTTTTTACTGTCTATGATTTGAAGCATTCCTGTGACACTAGTTATAGATTCAGATGCTACACTCCTGGTTTACTGCATCCCTTGGACCTTCTTATTGACGATGAAACACAGAAATGACATCGGAATTAAATACAAAAGGCACAATGCCGACTTAACTACAAGAAGACTGACTCATCTTACCGTCTATGTTTTGAACCATTCCTGTGACACTAATCATAGATTCCGATGCTTCACTTCAGGTTTTCTGTATCCCTGGGACCTTCATATTGACGATGAAACACAGAAATTGCAGCGGAATTAAACACAAAAGGCACAATGCCGTCTTATGTACAAGAAGACTGACTCTTCTTACTGACTATGCTTTGAACCATTCCTGTGACACTAGTTATAGATTCCGATGCTTCACTTCAGGTTTACTGTACCCCTCTGATCTTCTTATTGACGATGAAACACAAAAATTGCATCGAAATTAAATACAAAGGGCACAATGCCGACTTAAGTACAAGAAGACGGAATCTTTTTACTGACTATGTTTTGAACCATTCCTGTGACACTAGTTATAGATTCCGATGCTTCATATCAGGTTTACTGTATTCCTTGGCCCTTGTTATTGACGATGAAACACAGAAATTGCATCGAAATTAAATAGAAAATGCACAAAGCCGACTTAAGTTCAAGAAGACTGACTCTTCTTATTGACTATGTTTTGAACCATTCCTGTGACACTAGTTATAGATTCCGATGCTTCATTTCAGGTTTACTGTATCCCTTGGACCTTCTTATTGGCGATGAAACACAGAGATTGCATCGGAATTAAATACAAAAGGCAAAATGCCGATTTAGGTACACGAGGACTGACTCTTCTTACTGTCTATGATTTGAAGCATTCCCGTGACACTTGTTATAGATTCCGATGCTACACTCCTGGTTTACTGCATCCCTTGGACCTTCTTATTGACGATGAAACACAGAAATGGCATCGGAATTAAACACAAAAGGCACAATGACGACTTAAGTACAAGAAGACTGACTCTTCCTACTGTCTATGTTTTGAACCATTCCTGTGACACTAGTTATAGATTCCGATGCTTCACTTCAGGTTTACTGTATCCCTTGGACCTTCTTATTGACGATGAAACACAGAAATTGCATCGGAATTAAACACGAAAGGCTCAATGCAGACTTAGGTACATAAAGATTGACTCTTCATACTATGTTTGAACCATTCCTGTGACACTAGTTATAGATTCCGATGCTTCACTTCAGGTTGACTGTATCCCTTGGACCTTCTTATTGACGATGAAACACAGAAATGGCATCGGAATTAAATACAAAAGGCACAATGCCGACTTAACTACAAGAAGACTGACTCATCTTACCGTCTATGTTTTGAACCATTCCTGTGACACTAATCATAGATTCCGATGCTTCACTTCGGGTTTACTGTATCTCTTGGACCTTCTTATTGACGATGAAACACAGAAATTGCAGCGGAATTAAACACAAAAGGCACAATGCCGTCTTATGTACAAGAAGACTGACTCTTCTTACTGACTATGCTTTGAACCATTCCTGTGACACTAGTTATAGATTCTGATGCTTCACTTCAGGTTTACTGTATCCCTCTGAGCATCTCATTATCGATGAAACACAGATATTGTATCGGAATTAAATACAAAAGGCACAATGCCGACTTAAGTACAAGAAGACTGACTCTTCTGACTGACTATGTTTTGAACCACTCCGTTGACACTAGGTATAGATTCCGATGCTACACTCCAGGTTTACTGTATCCCTTGGACCTTCTTATTGACGATGAAACACAGAAATTGCATCGGAATTAAATACAAAAGGCACAATGCCGACTCAAGGACAAGAAAACTGACTCTTCTTACTGACTTTGTTTTGAACAATTCCTGTGACACTAGTTATAGATTCCGATGCTTCACTTCCAGTATACTGTATCCGTTGGACCTTCGTATTGACGATGAAACACAGAAATTGCATCGGAATTAAATAGAAAAGTCACAATGCCGACTTAAGTACAAGACGACTGACTTTTCGTACTGTCTATGTTTTGAACCATTCCTGTGACACTAGTTATAGATCCCGATGCTTCACTCAGGGTTTACTGTATCCCTTTGACCTTCTTATTGACGATGAAACACAGAATTTGCATCGGAATTAAACAGAAAATGCACAATGTCGACTTAAGTACAAGATGACTGCCTCTTCTTACTGGTTATGTTTTGAACCATTCCTGTGACACTAGTTATAGATTCCGATGCTTCACTCCAGGTTTACTGTATACCTTGGACATTCTTATTGACGATGAAACACAGATATTGCATCGGAATTAAATACAACGGGCACAATGCCGACTTTAGTACAAGAAGACTGGTCCCTCCTACTGTCCATGATTTGAACTATTCCTGTGACACTAGTTTTCGATTCCGATGCTTCACTTCAGGTTTACTGTACCCCTCTGACCTTCTTATTGACGATGAAACACAGAAATTGCATCGGAATTAAATACAAAAGTCACAATGCCGACTTAAGTACAAGAAGACTGACTCTTCCTACTGTCTATGTTTTGTACCATTACTGTGACACTAGTTATAGATTCAGATGGTTCACTCCAGGTTTACTGTATCCCTTGGACCTTCTCATTGACAATGAAACACAGCAATTGCATCGGAATTAAATACAAGAGGCACAATGCCGACTTAAGGACAAGAAGACTGACTCTTCTTACTGACTATGTTTTGAACTATTCCTGTGACACTAGTTATAGATTCCGATGCTTCACTTCAGGTTTACTGTATCCCTCTGACCTTCTTATAGTCGGTGAAATACAGAAATTGCATCGGAATTAAATAGGAAAGGCACAATGCCAACTTAAGTAGAAGAAGACTGACTCTTCCTACTGACTATGTTTGAACCATTGCTGTGACACTAGTTATAGATTCCGATGCTTTACTTCAGGTTTACTGTGTCCCTCTGACCGTCTTATTGACGATGAAAAACAGAAATTGCAACGGAATTAAATAGAAAAGGCACAATGCCGACTTAAGTACTAGAAGACTGACTCTTCCTACTGTCTATGTTTTGAACCATTCCTGTGACACTAGTCTTAGATTCCGATGCTTCACTTCTGATTTACTGTATCCCTTGGACCTTCTTATTGACGATGAAACACAGAAATTGCATCGGAATTCAATACAAAATTCACAATGCCCACTTAACTACATGAAGACTGACTCTTCTTACTGACTATGTTTGAAAAATTTCTGTGACACTAGTTATAGATTCCGATGCTTAACTTCTGGATTACTGTATCCCTCTGACCTTCTTAGAGACGATGAAACACAGATATTGCATCGGAAATAAATACAAAAAGCACAATGCCGACTTAAGTACAAGACTACTGACTCATCTTACTGTCTATGATTTGAACCGTCGCTGTGACACTAGTTATAGATTCCGATGCTTCACTCCAGGTTTACTGTATCCCTTGGACCTTCTTATTGACGATGAAACACAGAAATTGCATCGGAATGAAATACAAAAGGCACAATGCCGACATAAGTACAAGAAAATTGACTCTTCTTACTGACTATGTTTTGAACCATTTCTGTGACACTAGTTATGGATTCCGATGCTTCACTTCAGGTTTACTGTATCCCTCCGACCTCCTTATTGACGATGAAACACAGAAATTGCATCGGAATTAAATACAAAAGGCACAATGCCGAATTAAGTACAAGAAGACTGACTCTTCTTACAGTCTATCTTTGAACCAGTCCTGTGACACTACTTATTGACTCCGATGCTTCACTCCAAGTTTTCTGTATCCCTTGGACCTTCTTACTGACGATGAAACACAGAAATTGCTTCGGAATTAAATACAAAACACAATGTTGACTTAAGTAAACGAAGTCTGTCTCTTCTTACTGTCTATGATTTGTACCATTCCTGTGACACTAGTTATAGACTCCGATGCTTCGCTCGAGGTTTACTGTATCCCTTGGACCTTCTTATTGACGATGAACCACAGAAATTGCATCAGAATTAAATAGAAAATGCACAATGATGACTTAAGTATAAGAAGACTGACTATTCTTACTGACTATGTTTTGAACCATCCCAGTGACACTAGTTATAGATACCGATGCTTCACTCCAGGTTTACTGTCTCCCTTGGTCCTTCTTATTGACGATGAAACACAGAAATTGCATCGGAATTCAATACAAAAGGCACATGCCGACTTAAGTACAAGAAGACTGACTCTTCTTACTGACTATATTTCGAACCATTCCTGTGACACTAGTTATAAATTCCGATGCTTCACTTCGGGATTACTGTATCCCTTGGACCATCTTATTGACGATGTAACACAGAAATTGCATCGGAATTAAATACAAAAGGCACAATGCAGAATTAAGTACAAGAAGACTGACTCTTCTTACTGTCAACGTTATGACCCATTCCTGTGACACTAGTTATAGATTACGATGCTTCACTCCAGGTTTACTGTATCCCTTGGACCTTCTTATTGACGATGAAACACAGAAATTGCATCGGAATTAAATATAAAATGCACAATGCCGACTTAAGGACAAGAAGACTGACTCTTCTTACTGACTATGATTTGAACCATTCCTGTGACACTAGCTACAAATTCCGATGCTACACTCCAGGTTTAATGTATCCCTTGGACCTTCTTATTGACGAAGAAACACAGAAATTGCATCGGAATTAAATACAAACGGCACAATGCCGACTTAAGTACAAGAAGACTGACTGTTTCTACTGTCTATGTTTTAAACCTTTCCTGTGACACTAGTTATAGATTCCGATGCTTCACTTCCAGTATACTGTATCCCTTGGACCTTCGTGTTGACGATGAAACACAGAAATTGCATCGGAATTATATACAAAAGGCACAATGCCGACTTCATTACATGAAGACCGACTCTTCCTACTGACTATGTTTGAACCATTCCTGTGACACTAGTTATAGATTCCGATGCATCACTTGAGGTTTACTGTATCCCTTGGACCTTCATATTGACGATGAAACCCAGAAATTCCATCGGAATTAAACACAAAAGGCACAATGCCGACTTATGTACAAGAAGACTGACTCTTCTTACTGTCTATGTTTTGAACCATTCCTGTGACACTAGGTATAGATTCCGATGCTTCACTCCAGGTTAACTGTATCCCTTGGACCTACTTATTGACGATGAAACACAGAAATTGCATCGGAATAAAATACAAAAGGCACAATGCCGACTTAAGGACAAGAAGACTGTCTCTTCTGACTGTTATGTTTTGAACAATTCATGTGACACTAGCTATAGATTCCGATGCTTCACTTCAGGTTTACTGTATCCCTCTGACTTTCTTATTGACGATGAAACACAGATATTGCATCGGAATTAAATACAAAAGGCACAATGCCGACTTAAGTACAAGAAGACTGACTATTCTCACTGTCTATGTTTTGAACCATTCCATTGATACTAGTTATAGATTCCGATGCTTCACTCCTGGTTTACTGTATCCCTTGGACCTTGTTACTGACGATGAAACACAGAAATTGCATCGGAATTAAATAGAAAAGGCACAATGCCGACTTAAGTACAAGAAGACTGACTCTTCTTACTGACTATGTTTTGAACCATCCCTGTGACACTAGTTATAGATTCCGATGCTTCATTTCAGGTTTACTGTATCCCTTGGACCTTCTTATTGACGATGAAACACAGAAATTGCATCGGAATTAAATACAAAAGGTAAAATGCCGATTTAGGTACACGATGACTGACTCTTTTTACTGTCTATGATTTGAAGCATTCCTGTGACACTAGTTATAGATTCAGATGCTACACTCCTGGTTTAGTGCATCCCTTGGACCTTCTTATTGACGATGAAACACAGAAATGGCATCGGAATTAAATACAAAAGGCACAATGCCGACTTAACTACAAGAAGACTGACTCATCTTACCGTCTATGTTTTGAACCATTCCTGTGACACTAATCATAGATTCCGATGCTTCACTTCGGGTTTACTGTATCTCTTGGACCTTCTTATTGACGATGAAACACAGAAATTGCAGCGGAATTAAACACAAAAGGCACAATGCCGTCTTATGTACAAGAAGACTGACTCTTCTTACTGACTATGCTTTGAACCATTCCTGTGACACTAGTTATAGATTCTGATGCTTCACTTCAGGTTTACTGTACCCCTCTGATCTTCTTATTGACGATGAAACACAAAAATTGCATCGAAATTAAATACAAAGGGCACAATGCCGACTTAAGTACAAGAAGACTGAATCTTTTTACTGACTATGTTTTGAACCATTCCTGTGACACTAGTTATAGATTCCGATGCTTCATATCAGGTTTACTGTGTTCCTTGGACCTTGTTATTGACGATGAAACACAGAAATTGCATCGAAATTAAATAGAAAATGCACAAAGCCGACTTAAGTACAAGAAGACTGACTCTTCTTATTGACTATGTTTTGAACCATTTCTGTGACACTAGTTATAGATTCCGATGCTTCATTTCATGTTTACTGTATCCCCTGGACCTTCTTATTGACGATGAAACACAGAAATTGCATCGGAATTAAATACAAAAGGCAAAATGCCGATTTAGGTACACGAGGACTGACTCTTCTTACTGTCTATGATTTGAAGCATTCCCGTGACACTAGTTATAGATTCCGATGCTACACTCCTGGTTTACTGCATCCCTTGGACCTTCTTATTGACGATGAAACACAGAAATGGCATCGGAATTAAACACAAAAGGCACAATGACGACTTAAGTACAAGAAGACTGACTCTTCCTACTGTCTATGTTTTGAACCATTCCTGTGACACTAGTTATAGATTCCGATGCTTCACTTCAGGTTTACTGTATCCCTTGGACCTTCTTATTGACGATGAAACACAGAAATTGCATCGGAATTAAACACGAAAGGCACAAAGAAGACTTAGGTACATAAAGATTGACTCTTCATACTATGTTTGAACCATTCCTGTGACACTAGTTATAGATTCCGATGCTTCACTTCAGGTTGACTGTATCCCTTGGACCTTCTTATTGACGATGAAACACAGAAATGGCATCGGAATTAAATACAAAAGGCACAATGCCGACTTAAGGACAAGAAGACTGACTCTTCTTACTGACTATGATTTGAACCATTCCTGTGACACTAGCTACAGATTCCGATGCTTCACTTCAGGTTTACTGTATCCCTCTGAGCATCTCATTATCGATGAAACACAGATATTGTATCGGAATTAAATACAAAAGGCACAATGCCGACTTAAGTACAAGAAAACTGACTCTTCTTACTGACTTTGTTTTGAACAATTCCTATGACACAAGTTATAGATTCCGATGCTTCACTTCCAGTATACTGTATCCCTTGGACCTTCGTATTGACGATGAAACACAGAAATTGCATCGGAATTATATGCAAAAGGCACAATGCCGACTTCATTACATGAAGACCGACTCTTCCTACTGACTATGTTTTGAACCATTCCTGTGACACTAGTTATAGATTCCGATGCTTCACTTCAGGTTTACTGTATCCCTTGGACCTTCTTATTGACGATGAAACACAGAAATTGCATCGGAATAAAATACAAAAGGCACAATGCCGACTTAAGGACAAGAAGACTGACTCTTCTTACTGTTATGTTTTGAACCATTCATGTGACACTAGCTACAGATTCCGATGCTTCACTTCAGGTTTACTGTATCGCTCTGACTTTCTTATTGACGATGAAACACAGAAATTGCATCGGAATTAAATACAAAAGGCAAAATGCCGATTTAGGTACACGAGGACTGACTCTTCTTACTGTCTATGATTTGAAGCATTCCTGTGACACTAGTTATAGATTCCGATGCTACACTCCTGGTTTACTGCATCCCTTGGACCTTCTTATTGACGATGAAACACAGAAATGTCATCGGAATTAAATACAAAAGGCACAATGCCGACTTAACTACAAGAAGACTGACTCATCTTACCGTCTATGTTTTGAACCATCCCTGTGACACTAGTAATAGATTCCGATGCTTCACTTCAGGTTTACTGTATCCCTTGGACCTTCTTATTGACGATGAAACACAGAAATTGCATCGGAATTAAACACAAAAGGCACAATGCCGTCTTATGTACAAGAAGACTGACTGTTCTTACTGACTATGTTTTGAACCATTCCTGTGACACTAGTTATAGATTCCAATGCTTCACTTCAGGTTTACTGTACCCCTCTGATCTTCTTATTGACGATGAAACACAAAAATTGCATCGAAATTAAATACAAAGGGCACAATGCCGACTTAAGTACAAGAAGACTGATTCTTTTTACTGACTCTGTTTTGAACCATTCCTGTGACACTAGTTATAGATTCCGATGCTTCATATCAGGATTACTGTATCCCTTGGACTTTGTTGTTGACGATGAAACACAGAAATTGCATCGGAATTAAATAGAAAAGGCACAAAGCCGACTTAAGTACAAGAAGACCTACTCTTCTTATTGACTATGTTTTGAACCATTCCTGTGACACTAGTCATAGATTCCGATGCTTCATTTCAGGTTTACTGTATCCCTTGGACCTTCTTATTGACGATGAAACACAGAAATTGCATCGGAATTAAATACAAAAGGCAAAATGCCGATTTAGGTACACGAGGACTGACTCTTCTTACTGTCTATGATTTGAAGCATTCCCGTAACACTAGTTATAGATTCCGATGCTACACTCCTGGTTTACTGCATCCCTTGGACCCTCTTATTGACGATGAAACACAGAAATGGCATCGGAATTAAACACAAAAGGCACAATGACGACTTAAGTACAAGAAGACTGACTCTTCCTACTGTCTATGTTTTGAACCATTCCTGTGACACTAGTTATAGATTCCGATGCTTCACTTCAGGTTTACTGTATCCCTTCGACCTTCTTATTGACGATGAAACACAGAAATTGCATCGAAATTAAACACGAAAGGCACAATGCAGACTTAGGTACATAAAGATTGACTCTTCATACTATGTTTTGAACCATTCCTGTGACACTAGTTATAGATTCCGATGCTTCACTTAAGGTTGACTGTATCCATTGGACCTTCTTATTGACGATGAAACACAGAAATGGCATCGGAATTAAATACAAAAGGCACAATGCCGACTTAAGAACAAGAAGACTAACTCTTCTTATTGACTATGATTTGAACCATTCCTGTGACACTAGCTACAGATTCCGATGCTTCACTTCAGGTTTACTGTATCCCTCTGAGCATCTCATTATCGATGAAACACAGATATTGTATCGGAATTAAATACAAAAGGCACAATGCCGACTTAAGTACAAGAAGACTGACTCTTCTGACTGACTATGTTTTGAACCACTCCGTTGACACTAGGTATAGATTCCGATGCTTCACTCCAGGTTTACTGTATCCCTTTTATCTTGTTATTGATGATGAAACACAGAAATTGCATCGGAATTAAATACAAAAGGCAAAATGCCGACATAACTACACGAAGACTGACTCTTCCTACTGTCTATGTTTTGAACCATTCCTGTGACACTAGTTATAGATTCCAATGCTACACTCCAGGTTTACTGTATCCCTTGGACCTTCTTATTGACGATGATACACAGAAATTGCATCGGAATTAAATACAAAAGGCACAATGCCGACTTAAGGACAAGAAGACTGACTCTTCTTACTGACTTTGTTTGAACAATTCCTGTGACACTAGCTACAGATTCCGATGCTTCACTTCAGGTGTATTGTATCCCTCTGACCCTCTTACTGACAATGAAACACAGAAATTGCATTGGAATTACATAGAAAAGGCACAATGCCGCCTTAAGTACAAGAAGACTGACTCCTATTACTGACTATGTTTGAACCATTCCTGTGACACTAGTTATAGATTCCGATGCTTCACTTCAGGTTTACTGTATACCTTGGACCTTCTTATTGACGAAGAAACACAGAAATAGCATGGGAATTAAATACAAAAGGCACAATGCCGACTTAAGTACAAGAAGACTGACTCTTTCTACTGTCTATGTTTTAAACCTTTCCTGTGACACTAGTTATAGATTCCGATGCTTCACTTCCAGTATACTGTATCCCTTGGACCTTCGTATTGACGATGAAACACAGAAATTGCATCGGAATTATATACAAAAGGCACAATGCCGACTTCATTACTTGAAGACCGACCCTTCCTACTGACTATGTTTTGAACAATTCCTGTGACACTAGTTATAGATTCCAATGCATCACTCGAGGTTTACTGTATTCCTTGGACCAGCATATTGACGATGAAACCCAGAAATTGCATCGGAATTAAACACGAAAGGCACAATGCAGACTTAGGTACATAAAGATTGACTCTTCATACTGACTATGTTTTGAACCATTCCTGTGACACTAGTTATAGATTCCGATGCTTCACTTCAGGTTTACTGTATCCCTCTGACCTTCTTATTGTCGATGAAACACAGAAATTCCATCGGAATTAAATACAAAAGGCACAATGCCGACTGAAGTACAAGAAGACTGACTCTATTTACTAACTATGTTTTGAACCATTCCTGTGACACTAGTTATGGATTCGGATGCTTCGCTTCAGGTTTACTGTATCCCCCTGACCTTCTTACTGTCGATGAAACACAGAAATTGCATCGGAATTTAATAGAAAAGGCACAATGCCGACTTAAGTACAAGACGACTGACTTTTCGTACTGTCTATGTTTTAAAAAATTCCTGTGACACTAGTTATAGATTCCGATGCTTCACTTCAGGTTTACTGTATCCCTTGGACCTTCTTATTGACGATGAAAAACAGAAATTGCATCGGAATTAAATACAAAAGGCACAATGCCGACTTAAGTACAAGAAGACTGACTCCTCTTACTGACTATGTTTTGAACCATTCCTGTGACACTAGTTATAGATCCCGATGCCTCACTTCAGGTTTACTGTATCCCTCTGACCTTCGTATTGATGATGAAACACAGAAATTGCATCGGAATTATATCGAAAAGCCACAATTCCTACTTAGGTACAAGAAGACTGACTCTTCTTACTGGCTACGTTTTGAACCATTCCTGTGACACAGGTTATAGATTCCGATGCTTGACTTCAGTTTTTCTGTATCCCTTGGACCTTCTTATTGACGATGAAACACAGAAATTGCATCGGAATTAAATACAAAAGGCACAATGCCGACTTAAGTACAAGAAGACTGAATCTTCCTACTGTCTATCTTTTGAACCATTCCTGTGACACTAGTTATAGATTCCGATGCTTCACTTGAGGTTTACTGTATCCCACTGACTTTCTTATTGACGATGAAACACAGAAATTGCGTGCGAATTTAATACAAAAGGCACAATGCCGACATTAGTACATGAAGACCGACTCTTCCTACTGACTATGCTTTGAACATTTCCTGTGACACTAGTTATAGATTCCGATGCTTCACTTGAGGTTTACTGTATCCCTTAGACCTTCTTATTGGCGATGAAACACAGAAACTGCATCGGAATAAAATACAAAAGGCACAATGCCGACTTAACTACAAGAAGACTGACTCATCTTACCGTCTATGTTTTGAACCATTCCTGTGACACTAGTTATAGATTCCGATGCTTCACTTCAGGTTTACTGTATCCCTTGGACCTTCTTATTGACGATGAAACACAGAAATTGCATCGGAATTAAACACAAAAAGCACAATGCCGTCTAATGTACAAGAAGACTGACTCTTCTTACTGACTATGCTTTGAACCATTCCTGTGACACTAGTTATAGATTCCGAGGCTTCACTTCAGGTTTACTGTACCTCTCTGATCTTGTTATTGACGATGAAACACAAAAATTGCTTCGAAATTAAATACAAAGGGCACAATGCCGACTTAAGTACAAGAAGACTGCATCTTTTTACTGACTATGTTTTGAACCATTCCTGTGACACTAGTTATAGATTCGGATGCTTCACTTCAGGTTTACTGTATCCCTCTGACCTTCCAATTGACGATGAAACACAGAAATTGCATCGGAATTAAATAGAAAAGGCACAATGCTGACTTAAGTACAAGACGACTGACTTTTCTTACTCTCTATGTTTTGAACCATTCCTATGACACTAGTTATAGAATCCGATGCTTCACCTCAGGTTTACTGTATCCCTTGGACATTCTTATTGACGATGAAACACAGATATTGCATCGGAATTAAACACAAAAGGAACAATGCCGACTTAAGTACAAGAAGACTGACTCATCTTATTGTCTATGTTTTGAACCATTCCTGTGACACTAGTTATAGATTCCGATGCTTCACTTCAGGTTTACTTTATCCCTCTGACCTTCTTATTGACGATGAAACACTGAAATTGCATCAGCATTAAATAGAAAAGGCACAATGCCAACTTAAGTACAAGACGACTGACTTTTCTTACTGTCTATGTTTTGAACCATTCCTGTGACACTAGTTATAGATTCTGATGCTTCACTTCAGGTTTACTGTATCCCTAGGACCTTCTTATTGACGATGAAACACAGAAATTGCATCGGAATTAAACACAAAAGGCACAATGCAGACTTAGGTACATAAAGACTGACTCTTCATACTGAATATGTTTTGAACCATTCCTGTGACACTTGTTATAGATCCCATGCTTCACTTCAGGTTTACTGTTTCCCTCTGACCTTCTTATTGACGATGAAACACAGAAATTGCATCGGAATTAAATACAAAAGGCACAATGCCGACTGAAGTACAAGAAGACTGACTCTATTTACTGACTATGATTTGAACCATTCCTGTGACACTAGTTATGGATTCGGATGCTTCACTTCAGGTATACTGTATCCCCCTGACCTTCTTATTGACGATGAAACACAGAAATTGCATCGGAATTAAATAGAAAAGGCACAATGCCGACTTAAGTACAAGACGACTGACTTTTCGTACTGTCTATGTTTTGAACCATTCCTGTGACACTAGTTATAGATTCCGTTGCTTCACTTCAGGTTTACTGTATCCCTTGGACCTTCTTATTGACGATGAAAAACAGAAATTGCATCGGAATTAAATACAAAAGGCACAATGCCGACTTAAGTACAAGGAGACTGACTCTTCTTACTGACTATGTTTTGAACCATTCCTGTGACACTAGTTATAGATACCGATGCTTCACTTCAGGTTTACTGTATCCCTTGGACCTTCTTATTGACGATGAAACACAGAAATTGCATCGGAATTAAATAGAAAAGGCACAATGCTGACTTAAGTACAAGGCGACTACCTTTTCTTACTGTCTATGTTTTGAACCATTCCTGTGACACTAGTTATAGAATCCGATGCTTCACTTCAGGTTTACTGTATCCCTTGGACATTCTTATTGACGATGAAACACAGAAATTGCATCGGAATTAAATACAAAAGGCACAATGCCGACTTAAGTACAAGAAACTGACTCTTCATACTGACGATGTTTTGAACCATTCCTGTGACACTAGTTATAGAACCCGATGCTACACTTCAGGTTGACTGTATCCTTCTGACCTTCTTATTGACGATGAAACACAGAAATTGCATAGGAATTAAATAGAAACGCCACAATGCCTACCTAAGTACAAGGAGACTGACTCTACTTACTGGCTATGTTTGAACCATTCCTGTGACACTAGTTATAGATTCCGATGCTTAACTTCAGGTTTACTGTATCCCTCTGACCTTCTTATTGACGATGAAACACAGAAATTGCTTCGGAATCAAATACAAAAGGCACAATGCCGACTTAAGTAAAGAAGACTGACTCTTATTACTGTCTATGTTTGAACCATTCCTGTGGCACTAGTTATAGATTCCGATGCTTCACTTCAGGTTTACTGTATTCCTTGGACCTTCTTATTGACGATGAAACAAAGAAATTGCATCGGAATTAAATACAAAAGGCACAATGCCGACTTAAGTACAAGAAGACTGACTCTTCCTAATGTCTATGGTTTGAACCATTCCTGTGACACTAGTTATAGATTCCGATGCTTCACTTCAGGTTTACTGGATCCCTTGGACCTTCTTATTGACGATGAAACACAGAAATTGCATCGGAATTAAATACAAAAAGCACAATGCCGAATTAAGTACAAGAAGACTGACTCTTCTTACTGTCTATGTTTTGAACTATTCCATTGACACTAGTTATAGATTCCGATGCTTCACTCCAGTTTCACTGTATCCCTTGTACCTTCTTATTGACGATGAAACACAGAAATTGCATCGGAATTAAATAGAAAAGGCATAATGCCGACTTAAGTACAGAAAAGACTGACTCCTCTTACTGTCTATGTTTTGAACCATTCCTGTGACACTAGTTATAGTTTCCGATGCTTCACTCCAGGTTTACTGTATCCCTTGGACCTCCTTATTGACGATGAAAGACAGAAAATTCATCGGAATTAAATACAAAAGGCACAATGAGACTTAAGGACAAGAATACTGACTCTTCTTACTGACTATGCTTTGAACCATTCCTGTGACACTAGTTATAGATCCCGATGCTTCACTTCAGGTTTACTGTATCAATCTGACCATCTTATTGACGATGAAACACAGAAATTGCATCGGAATTAAATAGAAAAGGCATAATGCCGACTTAAGTACAAGAAGACTGACTCCTCTTACTGTCTATGTTTTGAACCATTCCTGTGACACTAGTTATAGATTCCGATGCTTAACTTCAGGTTTACTGTATCCCTCTGACCTTCTTATTGACGATGAAACACAGAAATTGCTTCGGAATTAAATACGAAAGGCACAATGCCGGCTTAAGTAGAAGAAGACTGACTATTCTTACTGAGTATGTTTTGAACCAATCCTGTGACACTAGTTATAGAATCCGATGCCTCACTTCAGTTTTTCTGTATCCCTCTGACCTTCTTATTGACGATGAAACACAGAAATTGCATCGGAATCAAATACAAAAGGCACAATGCCGACTTAAGTACAAGAAGACTGACTCTTATTACTGTCTATGTTTGAACCATTCCTGTGACACTAGTTATAGATTCCGATGCTTCACTTCAGGTTTACTGTATTCCTTGGACCTTCTTATTGACGATGAAACAAAGAAATTGCATCGGAATTAAATACAAAAGGCACAATGCCGACTTAAGTACAAGAAGACTGACTCTTCCTAATGTCTATGGTTTGAACCATTCCTGTGACACTAGTTATAGATTCCGATGCTTCACTTCAGGTTTACTGGATCCCTTGGACCTTCTTATTGACGATGAAACACAGAAATTGCATCGGAATTAAATACAAAAAGCACAATGCCGACTTAAGTACACGAAGATCGACTCTTCCTACTGACTATGTTTTGAACCATTCCTGTGACACTAGTTATAGATTCCGATGCTTCACCTCAGGTTTACTGTATCCCCTGGACCTTCTTATAGACGATGAAACACAGAAATTGCATCGGAATTAAATACAAAAGGCACAATGCCGAATTAAGTACAAGAAGACTGACTCTTCTTACTGTCTATGTTTTGAACTATTCCATTGACACTAGTTATAGATTCCGATGCTTCACTCCAGTTTCACTGTATCCCTTGTACCTTCTTATTGACGATGAAACACAGAAATTGCATCGGAATTAAATAGAAAAGGTATAATGCCGACTTAAGTACAAGAAGACTGACTCCTCTTACTGTCTATGTTTTGAACCATTCCTGTGACACTAGTTATAGATTCCGATGCTTCACTCCAGGTTTACTGTATCCCTTGGACCTTCGTATTGACGATGAAAGACAGAAAATTCATCGGAATTAAATACAAAAGGCACAATGAGACTTAAGGGCAAGAAGACTGACTCTTCTTACTGACTATGCTTTGAACCATTCCTGTGACACTAGTTATAGATCGCGATGCTTCACTTCAGGTTTACTGTATCAATCTGAACATCTTATTGACGATGAAACACAGAAATTGCATCGGAATTAAATAGAAACGCCACAATGGCTACTTAAGTACAAGAAGACTGACTCATCTTACTGGCTATGCTTTGAACCATTCCTGTGCCACTAGTTATAAATTCCGATGCTTGACTTCAGTTTTACTGTATCCCTTGGACCTTCTTATTGACGATGAATCACAGAAATTGCATCGGAATTAAATACAAAGGGCAAAATGCTTACTTAAGTACACGAAAACTGACTCTTCTAAGTGTCTATGTTTTGAACCATTCCTGTGACAGTAGTTATAGATTCCGATGCTTCACTCCAGGTTCACTGTATCCCTTGGACCTTCTTATTGACGATGAAACACAGAAATTGCATCGGAATTAAATAAAAAAGGCACAATGCCGACTTAAGGACAAGAAGACTGACTCTTCTTACTGACTATGATTTGAACCATTCTTGTGATACTAGTTATAGATTCCGATGCTTCACTTCAGGTTTACTGTTTCCCTGGACCTTCTTACTGACGATGTAACACAGAAATTGCATCGGAATTAAACACAAAAGGCACAATGCCGACTTAAGTACAAGAAGACTGACTCATCTTATTGTCTATGATTTGAACCATTCCTGTGACACTAGTTATAGATTCCGATGCTTCACTTCAGGTTTACTGTATCCCTCTGACCTTCTTATTGACGATGAAACACTGAAATTGCATCAGAATTAAATAGAAGAGGCACAATGCCAACTTAAGTACAAGACGATTGACTTTTCTTACTGTCTATGTTTTGAACCATTCCTGTGACACTAGTTATAGATTCTGATACTTCACTTCAGGTTTACTGTATCCCTAGGACCTTCTTATTGACGATGAAACACAGAAATTGCATCGGAATTAAACACAAAATGCACAATGCAGACTATGTTTTGAACCATTCCTGTGACACTTGTTATAGATCCCATGCTTCACTTCAGGTTTACTGTTTCCCTCTGACCTTCTTATTGACGATGAAACACAGAAATTGCATCGGAATTAAATTCAAAAGGCACAACGCCGACTGAAGTACAAGAAGACTGACTCTATTTAGTGACTATGATTTGAACCTTTCCTGTGACACTAGTTATGGATTCGGATGCTTCACTTCAGGTATACAGTATCCCCCTGACCCTCTTATTGACGATGAAACACAGATATTGCATCGGAATTGAATAGAAAAGGCACAATGCCGACTTAAGTACAAGACGACTGACTTTTCGTACTGTCTATGTTTTGAACCATTCCTGTGACACTAGTTATAGATCCGATGCTTCACTTCCGGTTTACTGTTTCCCTCTGACCTTCTTACTGACGATGAAACACAGAAATTGCATCGGAATTAAATACAAAAGGCACAATGCCGACTGAAGTACAAGGAGACTGACTCTATTTACTGACTATGATTTGAACCATTCCTGTGACACTAGTTATAGATACCGATGCTTCTCATCAGGTTTACTGTATCCCTCTGACCTTCTTATTGCCGATGAAACACAGAAATTGCATCGGAATTAAATAGAAACGCCACAATTCCTACTTAGGTACAAGAAGACTGACTCTTCTTACTGGCTACGTTATGAACCATTCCTGTGACACCAGTTATAGATTCCGATGCTTGTCTTCAGTTTTTCTGTATCCCTTGGACCTTCTTATTGACGATGAAACACAGAAATTGCATCGGAATTAAATACAAAAGGCACAATTCCGACTTAAGTACAAGAAGGCTGACTCTTTTTACTGACTATGTTTTGAACCATTCCTGTGACACTAGTTATGGATTCGGATGCTTGACTTCAGGTTTACTGTATCCCTCTGAACTTTTTAATTGACGATGAAACACAGAAATTGCATTGGAATTAAATAGAATAGCCACAAAGGCTACTTAAGTACAAGAAGACTGACTCTTCTTACTGCCTATGTTTTGAACAATTCCTGTGACACTAGTTATACATTCCGATGCTTGACTTCAGTTTTACTGCATCCCTTGGACCTTCTTATTGACGATGAATCACAGAAATTGCATCGGAATTAAATACAAAGGGAAAAATGCCGACTTAAGTACACGAAAACTGACTCTTCTAACTGTCTATGCTTTGAACCATTCCTGTGACACTAGTTATAGATTCCGATGCTTCACTACAGGTTTACCGTATCCCTTGGACCTTCTTATTGAGGATTAAACACAGAAATTGCATCGGAATTAAATAAAAAAGGGACAATGCCGACTTAGGGACAAGAAGACTGACTGTTCTTACTGACTATGTTTTGAACCATTCCTGTGACCCTAGTTATAGATCCTGATGCATCACTTCAGGTTTACTGTATCCCTCTGACCTTCTTATTGACGATGAAACACAGAAATTGCATCGGAATTAAATAGAATAGTCACAATGGCTACTTAAGTACAAGAAGACTGACTCTTCTTACTGGCTATGTTTTGAACCATTCCTGTGACACTAGTTATAGATTCCGATGCTTGACTTAAGTTTTACTGTATCCCTTGGACCTTCTTATTGACGATGAATCACAGATATTGCATCGGAATTAAATACAAAGAGCAAAATGCCGACTTAAGTACACGAAAACAGACTCTTCTAACTGCCTATGTTTTGAACCATTCTTGTGACACTAGTTATAGATTCCGATGCTTCACTCCAGGTTTACTGTATCCCTTGGACCTTGTTATTGACGATGAAACACAGAAATTGCATCGAAATTAAATAAAAAAGGCACAATGCCGACTTAGGGACAAGAAGACTGACTGTTCTTACTGACTATGTTTTGATCCATTCCTGTGACACTAGTTATAGATTCCGAAGCTTCTCTTCAGGTTTATTGTATCCCTCTGACCTTCTTGTTGCCGATGAAACACAGAAATTGCATCGGAAATAAATAGAAAAGGTACAATGCCGACTTAAGTACAAGAAGACTGACTCTTTTTACTGTCTATGTTTTGAAACATTCCTGTGACACTAGTTATAGATTCCGATGTTTCACTTCAGCTTTACTGTTTCCCTGGACCTTCTTATTGACGATGAACCTCAGAAATTGCATCGGAATTAAATACAAAAGGCAAAATGCCGACTTAAGTACAAGAAGACTGACTCTTCTTACAGTCCATATTTTGAACCATTCCAGTGACACTAGTTATAGATTCCGATGCTTCACTTTAGGTTTACTGTATCCCTTGGTCCTTCTTATTGACGATGAAAGACAGATATTGCATCGGAATTATATACAAAAGGCACAATGCCGACTTAAGTACATGAAGACCGACACTTCCTACTGACTATGATTTGAACCTTTCCTGTGACACTAGTTATAGATTCCGATGCTTCACTTGAGGTTTACTGTATCCCTTGGACCTTCTTACTGACGATGAAACACAGAAATTGCATCGGAATTAAACACAAAAGGCACAATGCTGACTTAAGTACATGAAGACCGACACTTCCTACTGACTATGTTTTGAACCATTTCTGTGACACTAGTTATAGATTCCGATGCTTCACTTGAGGTTTACTGTATCCCTTGGACCTACTTACTGACGATGAAACACAGAAATTGCATCGGAATTAAACACAAAAGGCACAATGCCGACTTAAGTACAAGCAGACTCACTCTTCTTACTGTCCATATTTTGAACCATTCCAGTGACACTAGTTATAGATTCCGATGCTTCACTTTAGGTTTACTGTATCCCTTGTACCTTCTTATTGACGATGAAAGACAGAAATTGCATCGGAATTATATACAAAAGGCACAATGCCGACTTAAGTACATGAAGACCGACACTTCCTACTGACTACGTTTTGAACCATTCCTGTGACACTAGTTATAGATTCCGATGCTTCACTTCAGGTTTACTTATCCCTCTGACCATATTGCCGATGAAACACAGAAGTTGCATCGGAATTAAATACAAAAGGCACAATGCCGACTTAAGGACAAGAAGACTGACACTTCTCACTGACTATGATTTGAACCATTCCTGTGACACTAGTTATAGATTCCGATGCTTCACTTCAGGTTTACTGTTTCCCTGGACCTTCTTATTGACGATGAAACTCAGAAATTGCATCGGAATTAAATACAAAAGGCAAAATGCCGACTTAAGTACAAGAAGACTGACTCTTCTAGCGTCTATGCTTTGAACCATTTCTGTGACACTAGTTGCAGAGTCCGATGCTTCACTTAAGGTTTACTGAATCCCTTGGGCCTTCTTGTTGACGATGAATCACAGAAATTGAATTGGAATTAAACACAAAAGGCACAATGCCGACTAAAGTACTAGAAGACTGACTCTTCTTTCTGTCCATATTTTGAACCATTCCAGTGACACTAGTTATAGATTCCGATGCTTCACTTTAGGTTTACTGTATCCCTTGGTCCTTCTTATTGACGATGAATGACAGAAATTGCATCGGAATTATATACAACAGGCACACTGCCGACTAAAGTACAAGAAGACTGACTCATCTTACTGTCTATGTTTTGAACCATTCCTGTGACACTAGTTATAGATTCCGATGCTTCACTTCAGGTTTACTGTATCCCTCTGACCTTCCTATTGACGATGAAACACAGAAATTGCATCAGAATTAAATAGAAAAGGCCCAATGCCGACTTAAGTACAAGACGACTGCCTTTTCTTACTGTCTGTGCTTTGAACCATTCCTGTGACGCTAGTTAAGGATTCTGATGCTTCACTACAGGTTTACTGTATCCCTTGGACCTTCTTATTGACGATGAAACACAGAAATTGCATCGGAATTAAATACAAAAGGCACAATGCCGACTTAAGTACAAGAAGACTGACTCTTCTTACTTACTATGTTTTGATAAATTCCTGTGACACTAGTTATAGATTGCGATGCTTCACTTCAGGTTTACTGTATCCCTCTGACCTTCTTATTGACGATGAAACACAGAAATTGCATCGGAATTAAATAGAAAAGGCACAATGCCGACTTAAGTACAAGAAGACTGACTCTTCTTACTGTCTATGTTTAGAACCATTCTGTGACACTAGTTATAGATTCCGATGCTTCACTTCAGGTTTACTGTATCTCTTGGACCTTCTTATTGACGATGAAACACAGAAATTGCATCGGAATTAAACACAAATGGCACACTGCCGACTTAAAGACAAGAAGACTGACTCTTCTTACTGACTATGTTTTGAACCATTCCTATGACACTAGCTATAGATTCCGATGCTTTATTTCAGGTTTACTGTATCCCTCTGACCTTCTTATTGACGATGAAACACAGAAATTGTATCGGAACTAAATACAAAAGGCACAATGCCGAATTAAGTACAAGAAGACTGACTCTTCTTACTTTCTATGTTTTGAACCATTCCATTGACACTAGTTATAGATTCCGATGCTTCACTCCAGGTTTACTGTATCCCTTGGACCTTCTTATTGACGATGAAACACAGAAATTGCATCGGAATTATATACAAAGGGCAAAATGCCGACTTAAGTACACGAAGACTGACTCTTCTTACTGTCTATGTTTTGAACCATTCCTGTGACACTAGTTATAGATTCCGATGCTTCACTCCATTTTTACTGTATCCCTTCTATCTTCTTATTGACGATGAAGCACAGAAATTGCAACTGAATTAAATAGAAAAGGCACAATTCCGACTTAAGTACAAGAAGACTGACTTTTATTACTGACTATGTTTTGAACCATTCATGTGACACTAGTTATAGATTCCGATGTTTCACTTCAGGTTTACTGTATACCTTGGACCTTCTTATTGACGATGAAACACAGAAATTGCATCGGAATTAAATACAAAAGGCACAATGTCGACTTAAGTACAAGAAGACTGACTCTTCCTACTGTCTATGTTTTGAACCATTCCTGTGACAGTAGTTATAGATACCGATGCTTCACTTCAGGTTTACTGTATCCCTCTGACCTTATTGCCGATGAAACACAGAAATTACATCGGAATTAATTACAAAAGTCACACTGCCGACTAAAGTACAAGAAGACTGACTCTTCTACTGTCTATGTTTTGAACCATTTCTGTGACACTAGTTGTAGAGTCCGATGCTTCACTTCAGGTTTTCTGTATCCCTTGGGCCTTCTTATTGACGATGAATCACAGAAATTGAATTGGAATTAAACACAAAATTCAGAATGCCGACTAAAGTACAAGAAGACTGACTCTTCTTACTGTCCATATTTTGAACCATTCCAGTGACACTAGTTATAGATTCCGATGCTTCACTTTAGGTTTACTGTAACCCTTGGTCCTTCTTATTGACGATGAATGACAGAAATTGCATCGGAATTATATTCAACAGGCACAATGCCGACTTAAGTACATGAAGACCGACACTTCCTACTGACTATGTTTTCAGCCATTCCTGTGACACTAGTTATAGATTCCGATGCTTCACTTGAGGTTTACTGTATCCCTTTGACCTTCTTACTGAAGATGAAACACAGAAATTGCATCGGAATTAATCACAAAAGGCACAATGCCGACTAAAGTACAAGAAGACTGACTCATCTTACTGTCTATGTTTTGAACCATTCCTGTGACACTAGTTATAGATTCCGATGCTTCACTTCAGGTTTACTGTATCCCTCTGACCTTCTTATTGACGATGAAACACTGAAATTGCATCAGAATTAAATAGAAAAGGCACAATGGAGACTTAAGTACAAGACGACTGCCTTTACTTACTGTCTGTGCTTTGAACCATTCCTGCGACACCAGTTAAGGATTCTGATGTTTCACTACAGGTTTACTGTATCCCTTGGACCTTCTTATTGACGATGAAACACAGAAATTGCATCGGAATTAAATAAAAAAGGCACAATGCCGACTTAAGGTCAAGAAGACTGACTCTTCTTACTTACTATGTTTTGATAAATTCCTGTGACACTAGTTATAGATTGCGATGCTTCACTTCAGGTTTACTGTATCTCTTGGACCTTCTTATTGACGATGAAACACAGAAATTGCATCGGAATTAAATACAAAAGGCACACTGCCGACTTAAAGACAAGAAGACTGACTCTTCTTACTGACTATGATTTGAACCATTCCTATGACACTAGCTATAGATTCCGATGCTTTATTTCAGGTTTACTGTATCCCTCTGACCTTCTTATTGACGATGAAACACAGAAATGGTATCGGAACTAAATACAAAAGGCACAATGCCGAATTAAGTACAAGAAGACTGACTCTTCTTACTGTCTATGTTTTGAACCATTCCTGTGACACTAGTTATAGATTCCGATGCTTCACTCCAGGTTTACTGTATCCCTTGGACCTTCTTATTGACGATGAAACACAGAAATTGCATCGTAATTAAATAAAAAAGGCACAATGCCGCCTTAGGGACAAGAGGACTGACTGTTCTTACTGACTATGTATTGAACCATTCCTGTGAACCTAGTTATAGATTCTGATGCTTCACTTCAGGTTTATTGTATCCCTCTGAACTTTTTATTGACGATGAAACACAGAAATTGCTTCGGAAATAAATACAAAAGGCACAATGTCGATTTAAGTACAAGAAGACTGACCCTTCTTACTGTCTATGTTTTGAACCATTCCTGTGCCACTAGTTATAGATTCCGATGCTTCACTCCAGGTTTTCTGTATCCCTTATATCTTCTTATTGACGACGAAGCACAGAAATTGCAACTGAATTAAATAGAAAAGGCACAATTCCGACTTAAGTACAAGAAGACTGACTTTTATTACTGACTATGCTTTGAACCATTCCTGTGACACTAGTTATAGATTCCGATGTTTCACTTCAGGTTTACTGTATACCTTGGACCTTCTTATTGACGATGAAACACAGACATTGCATCGGAATTAAATACAAAAGGCACAATGTCGACTTAAGTACAAGAAGACTGACTCTTCCTACTGTCTATGTTTTGAACCATTCCTGTGACAGTAGTTATAGATACCGATGCTTCACTTCAGGTTTACTGTATCCCTCTGACCTTATTGCCGATGAAACACAGAAATTGGATCGGAAATAAATACAAAAGGCACAATGTCGATTTAAGTACAAGAAGACTGACTCTTCTTACTGTCTATGTTTTGAACCATTCCTGTGACACTAGTTATAGATTCCGATGCTTCACTCCAGGTTTACTGTATCCCTTGGATCTTCTTATTGACGATGAAGCACAGTAATTGCAACTGAATTAAATGGAAAAGGCACAATGCCGACATAAGGACAAGAAGACTGACTCTTCTTACTGACTAAGATTGGAACCATTCCTGTGACTCTAGTTATAGATTCCGATGCTTCACTTCAGGTTTACTGTTTCCCTTTGACCTTCTTATTGACGATGAAACACAGAAATTGCATCGGAATTAAATACAAAAGGCAAAATGCCAACTTAAGTACAAGAAGACTGACTCTTCTACTGTCGATGTTTTGAACCATTTCTGTAACACTAGTTGTAGAGTCCGATGCTTCACTTCAGGTTTTCTGTATCCCTTGGGCCTTCTTATTGACGATGAATCACAGAAATTGCATCGGAATTAAATACAAAAGGCACAATGCCGACTTAGGTACAAGAAGACTGACTCTTTTTACTGTCTATATTTTGAACCATTCCAGTGACACTAGTTATAGATTCCGATGCTTCACTTCAGGTTTACTGTATACCTTGGACCTTCTTATTGGCGATGAAGGACAGAAATTGCATCGGAATTATATACAAAAGACATAATGCCGACTTAACTACATGAAGACCGACACTTCCTACTGACTATGTTTTGAACCATTCCTGTGACACTAGTTATAGATTCCGATGCTTCACTTGAGGTTTACTGTATCCCATGGACCTTCTTATTGACGATGAAACGCAGAAATTGCATCGGAATTAAATAGAAAAAGCACAATGAAGACTTAAGTACAAGAAGACTGACACTTCTTACTGACTATGTTTTGAACCATTCCTGTGACACTAGTTATAGATACCGATGCTTCACTTCAGGTTTACTGTATCCCTTGGACCTTCTTATTGACGATAAAACACAGTAATTGCATCGGAATTAAACACAAAAGGCACAATGCCGAATTAAGTACAAAACGACTGACTCTTCTTACTGACAATGTTTTGAACCATTACTGTGACACTAGTTATAGATTCCGATGCTTCACTTCAGGTTTACTGTATCCCTCTGGCCTTCTTATTGACGATGAAAGTCAGAAATTGCATCTTAATTAAATACAAAAGGCACAATGCCGACTTAAGTACAAGGTGACAGACTCTTTTTACTGACGATGTTTTGAACCGTTCCTCTGACACTAGTTATATATTCGGATGCTTCACTTCAGATTTACTGTATCCCTCTGACCTTCTTATTGAAGATGAAACACTGAAATTGCATCAGAATTAAATAGAAAAGGCACAATGCCGACTTAAGAACAAGACGACTGACTTTTCTTACTGTCTATGTTTTGAACCATTCCTGTGACACTAGTTATAGATTCCGATGCTTCACTTCAGGTTTACTGTATCCCTCTGACCTTCTTATTGATGATGAAACACAGAAATTGCATCGGAATTAAATACAAAAGGCACAATGCCGACTTAAGTACAAGAATACTGTCTCTTCTTTCTGACTATGTTTTGAACCATTCCTGTGACACTAGCTACAGATTCCGATGCTTCACTTCAGGTTTACTGTATCCCTCTGACCTTCTTTTTGACGTTGAAACACAGAAATTTCATCGGAATTAAATAGAAAGGACACAATGAAGACTTGAGTACAAGAAGACTGACTCTTCTTACTGACTATGTTTTGAACCATTCCTGTGACACTAGTTATAGTTTCCGATGCTTCACTTCAGGTTTACTGTATCCCTTGGACCTTCTTATTGACGATGAAGCACAGAAATTGCATCGGAATTAAATACAAAAGGCAAAATGCCGCCTTAAGTACATGAAGACTGACTCTTCTTAATGTCTATGTTTTGAACCATTCCTGTAACACTAGTTATAGATTCCGATGTTACACTCCAGGTTTACTGTATCCCTTGGACCTTCTTTTTGACGATGAAACACAGAAATTGCATCGGAATTAAATACAAAAGGCACAATGCCGACTTAAGGACAAGAAGACTGACTGTTCTTAATGACTATGTTTTGAACCATTCCTGTGACACTAGTTATAGATTCCGATGCTTCAGTTCAGGTTTATTGTATCCCTCTGTCCTTCTTGTTTACGATGAAACACAGAAATTGCATCGGAGTTAAATAGAAAAGTCACAATGTCGATATAAGTTCAAGAAGACTGTCTCTTCTTACTGTCTATGTTTGAACCATTCCTGTGACACTAGTTATAGATTCCGATGCTTCACTCCAGGTTTACTGTATACCTTCTTATTGACGATGAAGCACAGAAATTGCAACTGAATTAAATAGAAAAGGCTCAATGCCGCCATAAGGACAAGAAGACTGACTCTTCTTACTGACTATGATTGGAACCATTCCTGTGACACTAGTTATAGATTCCGATGCTTCACTTCAGGTTTACTGTTTCCCTTTGACCTTCTTATTGACGATGAAACACAGAAATTGCATCGGAATTAAATACAAAAGGCAAAATGCCAACTTAAGTACAAGAAGACTGACTCTTCTACTGTCCATGTTTTGAACCATTTCTGTGACACTAGTTGTAGAGTTCGATGCTTCACTTCAGGTCTTCTGTATCCCTTGGGCCTTCTTATTGACGATGAATCACAGAAATTGAATTGGAATTAAACACAAAATTCACAATGCCGACTAAAGTACAAGAAGACTGACTCTTCTTACTGTCCATATTTTGAACCATTCAAGTGACACTAGTTATAGATTCCGATGCTTCACTTTAGGTTTACTGTATCCCTCTGACCTTCTTATTGACGATGAAACACTGAAATTGCATCAGAATTAAATAGAAAAGGCACAATGCCGACTTAAGTACAAGACGACTGCCTTTTCTTACTGTCTGTGGTTTGAACCATTCCTGTGACACTAGTTATAGATACCGATGCTTCACTTCAGGTTTACTGTATCCCTTGGACCTTCTTATTGACGATAAAACACAGTAATTGCATCGGAATTAAACACAAAAGGCACAATGCCGAATTAAGTACAAAACGACTGACTCTTCTTACTGACAATGTTTTGAACCATTACTGTGACACTAGTTATAGATTCCGATGCTTCACTTCAGGTTTACTGTATCCCTCTGGCCTTCTTATTGACGATGAAAGTCAGAAATTGCATCTTAATTAAATACAAAAGGCACAATGCCGACTTAAGTACAAGGTGACAGACTCTTTTTACTGACTATGTTTTGAACCGTTCCTCTGACACTAGTTATATATTCGGATGCTTCACTTCAGATTTACTGTATCCCTCTGACCTTCTTATTGAAGATGAAACACTGAAATTGCATCAGAATTAAATAGAAAAGGCACAATGCCGACTTAAGAACAAGACGACTGACTTTTCTTACTGTCTATGTTTTGAACCATTCCTGTGACACTAGTTATAGATTCCGATGCTTCACTTCAGGTTTACTGTATCCCTCTGACCTTCTTATTGATGATGAAACACAGAAATTGCATCGGAATTAAATACAAAAGGCACAATGCCGACTTAAGTACAAGAATACTGTCTCTTCTTTCTGACTATGTTTTGAACCATTCCTGTGACACTAGCTACAGATTCCGATGCTTCACTTCAGGTTTACTGTATCCCTCTGACCTTCTTTTTGACGTTGAAACACAGAAATTTCATCGGAATTAAATAGAAAGGACACAATGAAGACTTGAGTACAAGAAGACTGACTCTTCTTACTGACTATGTTTTGAACCATTCCTGTGACACTAGTTATAGTTTCCGATGCTTCACTTCAGGTTTACTGTATCCCTTGGACCTTCTTATTGACGATGAAGCACAGAAATTGCATCGGAATTAAATACAAAAGGCAAAATGCCGCCTTAAGTACATGAAGACTGACTCTTCTTAATGTCTATGTTTTGAACCATTCCTGTAACACTAGTTATAGATTCCGATGTTACACTCCAGGTTTACTGTATCCCTTGGACCTTCTTTTTGACGATGAAACACAGAAATTGCATCGGAATTAAATACAAAAGGCACAATGCCGACTTAAGGACAAGAAGACTGACTGTTCTTAATGACTATGTTTTGAACCATTCCTGTGACACTAGTTATAGATTCCGATGCTTCAGTTCAGGTTTATTGTATCCCTCTGTCCTTCTTGTTTACGATGAAACACAGAAATTGCATCGGAGTTAAATAGAAAAGTCACAATGTCGATATAAGTTCAAGAAGACTGTCTCTTCTTACTGTCTATGTTTGAACCATTCCTGTGACACTAGTTATAGATTCCGATGCTTCACTCCAGGTTTACTGTATACCTTCTTATTGACGATGAAGCACAGAAATTGCAACTGAATTAAATAGAAAAGGCTCAATGCCGCCATAAGGACAAGAAGACTGACTCTTCTTACTGACTATGATTGGAACCATTCCTGTGACACTAGTTATAGATTCCGATGCTTCACTTCAGGTTTACTGTTTCCCTTTGACCTTCTTATTGACGATGAAACACAGAAATTGCATCGGAATTAAATACAAAAGGCAAAATGCCAACTTAAGTACAAGAAGACTGACTCTTCTACTGTCCATGTTTTGAACCATTTCTGTGACACTAGTTGTAGAGTTCGATGCTTCACTTCAGGTCTTCTGTATCCCTTGGGCCTTCTTATTGACGATGAATCACAGAAATTGAATTGGAATTAAACACAAAATTCACAATGCCGACTAAAGTACAAGAAGACTGACTCTTCTTACTGTCCATATTTTGAACCATTCAAGTGACACTAGTTATAGATTCCGATGCTTCACTTTAGGTTTACTGTATCCCTCTGACCTTCTTATTGACGATGAAACACTGAAATTGCATCAGAATTAAATAGAAAAGGCACAATGCCGACTTAAGTACAAGACGACTGCCTTTTCTTACTGTCTGTGGTTTGAACCATTCCTGTGACACTAGTTAAGGATTCTGATGCTTCACTACAGGTTTACTGTATCCCTTGGACCTTCTTATTGACGATGAAACACAGAAATTGCATCGGAATTAAATAAAAAAGGCACAATGCCGCCATAAGGACAAGAAGACTGACTCTTCTTACTGACTATGATTGGAACCATTCCTGTGACACTAGTTATAGATTCCGATGCTTCACTTCAGGTTTACTGTTTCCCTTTGACCTTCTTATTGACGATGAATGACAGAAATTGCATCGGAATTATATACAACAGGCACAATGCCGACTTAAGTACATGAGCCGACACTTCCTACTGACTATGTTTTCAGCCATTCCTGTGACACTAGTTATAGATTCCGATGCTTCACTTGAGGTTTACTGTATCCCTTTGACCTTCTTACTGAAGATGAAACACAGAAATTGCATCGGAATTAAACACAAATGGCACAATGCCGACTAAAGTACAAGAAGACTGACTCATCCTACTGTCTATGTTTTGAACCATTCCTGTGACACTAGTTATAGATTCCGATGCTTCACTTCAGGTTTACTGTATCCCTCTGACCTTCTTATTGACGATGAAACACTGAAATTGCATCAGAATTAAATAGAAAAGGCACAATGCCGACTTAAGTACAAGACGACTGCCTTTTCTTACTGTCTGTGGTTTGAACCATTCCTGTGACACTAGTTAAGGATTCTGATGCTTCACTACAGGTTTACTGTATCCCTTGGACCTTCTTATTGACGATGAAACACAGAAATTGCATCGGAATTAAATAAAAAAGGCACAATGCCGACTTAAGGTCAAGAAGACTGACTCTTCTTACTTACTATGTTTTGATAAATTCCTGTGACACTAGTTATAGATTGCCATGCTTCACTTCAGGTTTACTGTATCTCTTGGACCTTGTCATTGACGATGAAACACAGAAATTGCATCGGAATTAAATACAAAAGGCACACTGCCGACTTAAAGACAAGAAGACTGACTCTTCTTACTGACTATGTTTTGAACCATTCCTATGACACTAGCTATAGATTCCGATGCTTTATTTCAGGTTTACTGTATCCCTCTGACCTTCTTATTGACGATGAAACACAGAAATTGTATCGGAACTAAATACAAAGGGTACAATGCCGAATTAAATACAAGAAGACTGACTCTTCTTACTGTCTATGTTTTGAACCATTCCATTGACAGTAGTTATAGATTCCGATGCTTCACTCCAGGTTTACTGTATCCCTTGGACCTTCTTATTGACGATGAAACACAGAAATTGCATCGGAATTATATACAAAGGGCAAAATGCCGACTTAAGTACACGAAGACTGACTCTTCTTACTGTCTATGTTTTGAACCATTCCTGTGACACTAGTTATAGATTCTGATGCTACACTCCAGGTTTACTGTATCCCTTTGACCTTCTTATTGACGATGAAACACAGAAATTGCATCGGAATTAAATAAAAAAGGCACAATGCCGCCTTAGGGACAAGATTACTGACTGTTCTTACTGACTATGTATTGAACCATTCCTGTGAACCTAGTTATAGATTCCGATGCTTCACTTCAGGTTTATTGTATCCCTCTGACCTTTTTATTGACGATGAAACACAGAAATTGCTTCGGAAATAAATACAAAAGGCACAATGTCGATTTAAGTACAAGAAGACTGACCCTTCTTACTGTCTATGTTTTGAACCATTCCTGTGCCACTAGTTATTGATTCCGATGCTTCACTCCAGGTTTACTGTATCCCTTATATCTTCTTATTGACGACGAAGCACAGAAATTGCAACTGAATTAAATAGAAAAGGCACAATTCCGACTTAAGTACAAGAAGACTGACTTTTATTACTGACTATGTTTTGAACCATTCCTGTGACACTAGTTATAGATTCCGATGTTTCACTTCAGGTTTACTGTATACCTTGGACCTTCTTATTGACGATGAAACACAGAAATTGCATCGGAATTAAATACAAAAGGCACAATGTCGACTTAAGTACAAGAAGACTGACTCTTCCTACTGTCTATGTTTTGAACCATTCCTGTGACACTAGTTATAGATTCCGATGCTTCACTCCAGGTTTACTGTATCCCTTGGACCTTCTTATTGACGATGAAACACAGAAATTGCATCGGAATTATATACAAAGGGCAAAATGCCGACTTAAGTACACGAAGACTGACTCTTCTTACTGTCTATGTTTTGAACCATTCCTGTGACACTAGTTATAGATTCCGATGCTTCACTCCAGGTTTACTGTATCCCTTGGACCTTCTTATTGACGATGAAACACAGAAATTGCATCGGAATTATATACAAAGGGCAAAATGCCGACTTAAGTACACGAAGACTGACTCTTCTTACTGTCTATGTTTTGAACCATTCCTGTGACACTAGTTATAGATCCCGATGCTTCACTCCAGGTTTACTGTATCCCTTATATCTTCTTATTGACGATGAAGCACAGAAATTGCAACTGAATTAAATAGAAAAGGCACAATTCCGACTTAAGTACAAGAAGACTGACTTTTATTACTGACTATGTTTTAAACCATTCATGTGACACTAGTTATAGATTCCGATGTTTCACTTCAGGTTTACTGTATACCTTGGACCTTCTTATTGACGATGAAACACAGAAATTGCATCGGAATTAAATACAAAAGGCACAATGTCGACTTAAGTACAAGAAGACTGACTCTTCCTACTGTCTATGTTTTGAACCATTCCTGTGACAGTAGTTATAGATACCGATGCTTCACTTCAGGTTTACTGTATCCCTTGGATCTTCTTATTGACGATGAAGCACAGAAATTGCAACTGAATTAAATAGAAAAGGCACAATGCCGACATAAGGACAAGAAGACTGACTCTTCTTACTGACTATGATTGGAACCATTCCTGTGACACTAGTTATAGATTCCGATGCTTCACTTCAGGTTTACTGTTTCCCTTTGACCTTCTTATTGACGATGAAACACAGAAATTGCATCGGAATTAAATACAAAAGGCAAAATGCCAACTTAAGTACAAGAAGACTGACTCTTCTACTGTCTATGCTTTGAACCATTTCTGTGACACTAGTTGTAGAGTCCGATGCGTCACTTCAGGTTTTCTGTATCCCTTGGGCCTTCTTATTGACGATGAATCACAGAAATTGAATTGGAATTAAACACAAAATTCACAATGCCGACTAAAGTACAAGAAGACTGACTCTTCTTACTGTCCATATTTTGAACCATTCAAGTGACACTAGTTATAGATTCCGATGCTTCACTTTAGGTTTACTGTATCCCTTGGTCCTTCTTATTGACGATGAATGACAGAAATTGCATCGGAATTATATACAACAGGCACAATGCCGACTTAAGTACATGAGCCGACACTTCCTACTGACTATGTTTTCAGCCATTCCTGTGACACTAGTTATAGATTCCGATGCTTCACTTGAGGTTTACTGTATCCCTTTGACCTTCTTACTGAAGATGAAACACAGAAATTGCATCGGAATTAAACACAAAAGGCACAATGCCGACTAAAGTACAAGAAGACTGACTCATCCTACTGTCTATGTTTTGAACCATTCCTGTGACACTAGTTATAGATTCCGATGCTTCACTTCAGGTTTACTGTATCCCTCTGACCTTCTTATTGACGATGAAACACTGAAATTGCATCAGAATTAAATAGAAAAGGCACAATGCCGACTTAAGTACAAGACGACTGCCTTTTCTTACTGTCTGTGGTTTGAACCATTCCTGTGACACTAGTTAAGGATTCTGATGCTTCACTACAGGTTTACTGTATCCCTTGGACCTTCTTATTGACGATGAAACACAGAAATTGCATCGGAATTAAATAAAAAAGGCACAATGCCGACTTAAGGTCAAGAAGACTGACTCTTCTTACTTACTATGTTTTGATAAATTCCTGTGACACTAGTTATAGATTGCGATGCTTCACTTCAGGTTTACTGTATCTCTTGGACCTTGTTATTGACGATGAAACACAGAAATTGCATCGGAATTAAATACAAAAGGCACACTGCCGACTTAAAGACAAGAAGACTGACTCTTCTTACTGACTATGTTTTGAACCATTCCTATGACACTAGCTATAGATTCCGATGCTTTATTTCAGGTTTACTGTATCCCTCTGACCTTCTTATTGACGATGAAACACAGAAATTGTATCGGAACTAAATACAAATGGTACAATGCCGAATTATATACAAGAAGACTGACTCTTCTTACTGTCTATGTTTTGAACCATTCCATTGACAGTAGTTATAGATTCCGATGCTTCACTCCAGGTTTACTGTATCCCTTGGACCTTCTTATTGACGATGAAACACAGAAATTGCATCGGAATTATATACAAAGGGCAAAATGCCGACTTAAGTACACGAAGACTGACTCTTCTTACTGTCTATGTTTTGAACCATTCCTGTGACACTAGTTATAGATTGTGATGCTACACTCCAGGTTTACTGTATCCCTTTGACCTTCTTATTGACGATGAAACACAGAAATTGCATCGGAATTAAATAAAAAAGGCACAATGCCGCCTTAGGGACAAGAGGACTGACTGTTCTTACTGACTATGTATTGAACCATTCCTGTGAACCTAGTTATAGATTCCGATGCTTCACTTCAGGTTTATTGTATTCCTCTGACCTATTTATTGACGATGAAACACAGAAATTGCTTCGGAAATAAATACAAAAGGCACAATGTCGATTTAAGTACAAGAAGACTGACCCTTCTTACTGTCTATGTTTTGAACCATTCCTGTGCCACTAGTTATAGATTCCGATGCTTCACTCCAGGTTTACTGTATCCCTTATATCTTCTTATTGACGGCGAAGCACAGAAATTGCAACTGAATTAAATAGAAAAGGCACAATTCCGACTTAAGTACAAGAAGACTGACTTTTATTACGGACTATGTTTTGAACCATTCCTGTGACACTAGTTATAGATTCCGATGTTTCACTTCAGGTTTACTGTATACCTTGGACCTTCTTATTGACGATGAAACACAGAAATTGCATCGGAATTAAATACAAAAGGCACAATGTCGACTTAAGTACAAGAAGACTGACTCTTCCTACTGTCTATGTTTTGAACCATTCCTGTGACAGTAGTTATAGATACCGATGCTTCACTTCAGGTTTACTGTATCCCTCTGACCTTATTGCCGATGAAACACAGAAATTGCATCGGAAATAAATACTAAAGGCACAATGTCGATTTAAGTACAAGAAGACTGACTCTTCTTACTGTCTATGTTTTGAACCATTCCTGTGACACTAGTTATAGATTCCGATGCTTCACTCCAGGTTTACTGTATCCCTTGGATCTTCTTATTGACGATGAAGCACAGAAATTGCAACTGAATTAAATAGAAAAGGCACAATGCCGACATAAGGACAAGAAGACTGACTCTTCTTACTGACTATGATTGGAACCATTCCTGTGACTCTAGTTATAGATTCCGATGCTTCACTTCAGGTTTACTGTTTCCCTTTGACCTTCTTATTGACGATGAAACACAGAAATTGCATCGGAATTAAATACAAAAGGCAAAATGCCTACTTAAGTACAAGAAGACTGACTCTTCTACTGTCTATGTTTTGAACCATTTCTGTGACACTAGTTGTAGAGTCCGATGCTTCACTTCAGGTTTTCTGTATCCCTTGGGCCTTCTTATTGACGATGAATCACAGAAATTGCATCGGAATTAAATACAAAAGGCACAATGCCGACTTAGGTACAAGAAGACTGACTCTTTTTACTGTCTATATTTTGAATCATTCCAGTGACACTAGTTACAGATTCCGATGCTTCACTTCAGGTTTACTGTATACCTTGGACCTTCTTATTGACGATGAAGGACAGAAATTGCATCGGAATTATATACAAAAGACATAATGCCGACTTAAGTACATGAAGACCGACACTTCCTACTGACTATGTTTTGAACCATTCCTGTGACACTAGTTATAGATTCCGATGCCTCACTTGAGGTTTACTGTATCCCATGGACCGTCTTATTGACGATGAAACACAGAAATTGCATCGGAATTAAACACAAATGGCACAATGCCGACTTAAGTACAAGAAGCCTGTTTCATCTTACTGTCTATGTTTGAACCATTCCTGTGACACTAGTTATAGATACCGATGCTTCACTTTAGGTTTACTGTATCCCTCTGACCTTATTATTGACGATGAAAGTCAGAAATTGCATCGGAATGAAATACAAAAGGCACAATGCCGACATAAGTACACGAAGACTGACTCTTCTTAGTGTCTATGTTTTGAACCATTCCTGTGCCACTAGTTATAGATTCCGATGCTACACTCCAGGTTTTCTGTATCCCTTGGACCTTCGAATTGACGATGAAACACAGTAATTGCATCGGAATTGAATAAAAAAGGCACAATGCTTACTGAAGTACATGAAGACCGACTCTTCCTACTGACTATGTTTTGAACCATTCCTGTGACACTAGTTTTGGATTCCGATGCTTCACTTCAAGTTTAGTATATCCCTCTGACCTTCATATTGATGGTGAAACACAGAAATTGCATCGGAACTAAATACGAAAGGCACAATGCCAACTTAAGTACAAGAAGACTGACTCTTCTTACTGACTATGTTTTGAACCATTTCTGTGACACTAGCTATGGATTCCGATGCTTCACTTCAGGTTTACTGTATCTCTCTGACCTTCTTATTGACGATGAAACACAGAAATAACCTCGGAATTAAATGGACAAAGCACAATGCCGACTCAAGTACGTGAGGACTGATTCTTCTTACTGTCTATGTTTTGAACCATTCCTGTGACACTAGTTGTAGAATCCGATGCTTCACTTTAGGTTTACTGTATCCCTTGGACCTTCTTATTGACGATGAAAAACAGACATTGCATCGGAATTAAATACAAAAGACACAATGCCGACTTAAGTACAAGAAGACTGACACTTCCAACTGTCTATGTTTTGAACCACTCCTGTGACACTAGTTATAGATTCCGATGCTTCACTTCAGGTTTACTGTATCCCTCTGACCGTCTTATTGACAATGAAACACAGAAATTGCATCGGAATTAAATAGAAAATGTACAATGCTGACTTAAGTACTAGAAGACTCTCTCTTCCTACTGTCTATTTTTGAACCATTCCTGAGACACTAGTTATAGATTCCGATGCTTCACTTTAGGTTTACTGTATCCCTTGGACCGTCTTATTGACGATGAAACAAAGATATTGCATCGGAATTCAATACAAAAGGCACAATGCCGCCTTAGCTACAAGAAGACTGACTCTTCTCACTAACTATGCTTTGAACCATTCCTGTGACGCTAGTTATAGATTCCGATGCTTAACTTCAGGATTACTGTATCCCTCTGACCTTCTTAGTGACGATGAAACACAGAAATTGCATCGGAAATAAATACAAAAACACAATGCCGACTTAAGTACAAGAATACAGACTCATCTTATTGTCTATGCTTTTGAACCGTCCCTGTGACACTAGATATAGATTCCGATGCTTTACACCAGGTTTACTGTATCCCTTGGACCTTCTTATTGACGATGAAGCACAGAAATTGCATCGGAACTAAATACAAAAGGCACAATGCCGACTTAAATACAAGTAGACTGACTCTTCTTACTGACTATGCTTTGACTCATTCCTGTGACACTACTTATAGATTCCGATGCTTCTCTTCAGGTTAAATGTATCCGCCTGACCTTCTTATTGACGATGAAACACAGAAATTGCATCGGAATTAAATGCAAAAGCCACAATGCCGAATTAAGTACAAGAAGACTGATACTATTGTCTTTATTTTGAACCATTCCTGTGACACTAGTTGTGGATTCCGATGCTTCACTTCAGGTTTACTGTATCCCTCTGAGCTTCTTATTGACGATAAAACACAGAAATTGCATCGGAATTAAATACAAAATGCAAAATGCCGACTTAAGTACACGAAGACTGACTCTTCTTACTGTCTATGAGTTGAACCATTCCTGTGACACTACTTATAGATTCCGATGCTACACTCCAGGTTTACAGTATCCCTTGGACCTTCTTTTTGACGTTGAAACACAGAAATTTCATCGGAATTAAATAGAAAGGACACAATGAAGACTTGAGTACAAGAAGACTGACTCTTCTTACTGACTATGTTTTGAACCATTCCTGTGACACTAGTTATAGTTTCCGATGCTTCACTTCAGGTTTACTGTATCCCTTGGACCTTCTTATTGACGGATGAAGCACAGAAATTGCATCGGAATTAAATACAAAAGGCAAAATGCCGACTTAAGTACATGAAGACTGACTCTTCTTAATGTCTATCTTTTGAACCATTCCTGTGACAATAGTTATAGATTCCGATGCTACACCTAAGGTTCACTGTATCCCTTGGACCTTCTTTTTGACGATGAAACACAGAAATTGCATCGGAATTAAATACAAAAGGCACAATGCCGACTTAAGGACAAGAAGACTGACTGTTCTTAATGACTATGTTTTGAACCATTCCTGTGACACTAGTTATAGATTCCGATGCTTCAGTTCAGGTTTATTGTATCCCTCTGTCCTTCTTGTTGACGATGAAACACAGAAATTGCATCGGAGTTAAATAGAAAAGGCACAATGTCGACTTAAGTTCAAGAAGACTGTCTCTTCTTACTGTCTATGTTTGAACCATTCCTGTGACACTAGTTATAGATTCCGATGCTTCACTCCAGGTTTACTGTATACCTTGGACCTTCTTATTGACGATGAAACACAGAAATTGCATCGGAATTAAATAGAAAAGGCACAATGCCGACTTAAGTACAAGAAGACTGACTCTTCTTACTAACTATGTTTTGAACCAATTCTCTGACACTAGTTATGGATTCCGATGTTTCACTTCAGGTTTACTGTATACTTTGGAACTTCTTATTGACGATGAAACACAGAAATCGCATCGGAATTAAATGCAAAGGGTACAATGCCGACTTAAGTACAAGACGTTTGACTCTTCTTACTGTCTATGTTTTGAACCATTACTGTGACACTACTTATAGATTCCGATGCTTCACTCCAGGTTTACTGTATCCCTTGGACCTTCTTATTGACGATGAAACACAGAAATTGCATCGGAATTAAATACAAGAGGCACAATGCCGACTTAAGGACAAGGAGACTGACTCTTCTCACTGACTATGTTTTGAACCATTCCTGTGACACTAGTTATAGATTCCGATGCTTCACTTCAGGACTACTGTATCCCTCTGACCTTCTTATGGACGATGAAACACAGAAATTGCATCGGAATTAAATACAAAAGGCACAATGCCGACTTAAGTACTAGAAGACTGACTCTTCCTACTGTCTATGCTTTGAACCATTCCTGAGACACTAGTTATAGATTCCGATGCTTCAATTCAGGTTTACTGTATCCGTTGGACAGTCTTATTGACGATGAAACAAAGATATTGCATCGGAATTCAATACAAAAGGCACAATGCCGGCTTAAATACAAGAAAACTGACTCTTCGTACTGACTATGCTTTGAACCATTCCTGTGACACTAGCTATAGATTCCGATGCTTCACTTCAGGTTCACTGTATCCCTCTGACGTTCTTATTGACGATGAAACACAGAAGTTGCATCGGAATTAAATACAAAAGGCGCAATGCCGACTTAAGTACAAGAAGATTGACTCTTCTTACTGTCTATGTTTTGAACCATTCCATTGACACTAGTTATAGATTCCGATGCTACACTCCAGGTTTACTGTATCCCTTGGACCTTCTTATTGACGATGAAACACAGAAATTGCATTGGAATTAAATACAAGAGGCACAATGCCGACTTATGGACAAGGAGACTGACTCCTCTCACTGACTATGTTTTGAACCATTCCTGTGACACTAGTTATAGATTCTGATGCTTCACTTCAGGTTTACTGTATCCCTCTGACCTTCTCATTGCCGGTGAAACACAGAAATTGCATCGGAATTGAATAGAAAAGGCACAATGCCGACTTAAGTACAAGAAGACTGACTCTTCTTACTGTCTATGTTTTGAACCATTCCTGGGACACTAGTTATAGATTCCGATGCTTCACTTCAGGTTTACTGTATCCCTCTGACCGTCGTATTGACGATGAAACACAGAATTTGCATCGGAATTAAATAGAAAATGCACAATGCCGACTTAAGTTCTAGAAGACTGACTCTTCTTACTGTCTATTTTTGAACCAGTCCTGTGACACTAGTTATAGACTCCGATGCTTCACTCCAGGTTTACTGTATCCCATGGACCTTCTTATTGACGATGAAACACAGAAATTGCATGGGAATAAAATGCAAAGGGCACAATGCCGACTTAAGTAACAGAAGACTGACTCTTCTTACTGTCTATGATTTGAACCATTCCTGTGACATTAGTTATAGATTCCGATGCTTCGCTCCAGGTTTACTGTATCCCTTGGACCATCCTATTAACGATGAAACACAGAAATTGCGACAGAATTAAATAGAAAATGCACAATGATGACTTAAGTACAGGAATACTGACACTTCTTACTGACTATGTTTTGAACCATTCCTGTGGCACTAGTTATAGTTTCCGATGCTTCACTCCTGGTTTACTGTATCCCTTGGACCTTCTTATTGACGATGAAACACAGAAATTGCATTGGAATTAAATACAAGAGGCAAAATGCCGACTTATGGACAAGGAGACTGACTCTTCTCACTGACTATGTTTTGAACCATTCCTGTGACACTAGTTATAGATTCCGATGCTTCACTTCAGGTTTACTGTATCCCTCTGACCTTCTCATTGCCGGTGAAACACAGAAATTGCATCGGAATTGAATAGAAAAGGCACAATGCCGACTTAAGTACAAGAAGACTGACTATTCTTACTGACTATGATTTGACCCATTCCTGTGACACAAGTTATAGATTCCGATGCTTCACTTCAGGTTTACTGTATCCCTCTGACCTTCTTATTGACGATGAAACACAGAAATAGCATCGGAATTGAATAGAAAAGGCACAATGCCGACTTAAGTACAAGAAGACTGACTCTTCTTACTGTCTATGGTTTGAACCATTCCTGTGACACTAGTTGTAGTTTCCGATGCTTCACTTCAGGTTAACTGTATCCCTTGGACCTTCTTATTGACGATGAAACACAGAAATTGCATCGGAATTAAATACAAAAGACACAATGCCGACTTAAGTACAAGAAGACTGCCTCTTCCAAATGTCTATGTTTTGAACCATTCCTGGGACACTAGTTATAGATTCCGATGCTTCACTTCAGGTTTACTGTATCCCTCTGACCGTCTTATTGACGATGAAACACAGAATTTGCATCGGAATTAAATAGAAAATGCACAATGCCGACTTAAGTTCTAGAAGACTGACTCTTCTTACTGTCTATTTTTGAACCAGTCCTGTGACACTAGTTATAGACTCCGATGCTTCACTCCAGGTTTACTGTATCCCATGGACCTTCTTATTGACGATGAAACACAGAAATTGCATGGGAATAAAATGCAAAGGGCACAATGCCGACTTAAGTAACAGAAGACTGACTCTTCTTACTGTCTATGATTTGAACCATTCCTGTGACATTAGTTATAGATTCCGATGCTTCACTCCAGGTTTACTGTATCCCTTGGACCATCCTATTAACGATGAAACACAGAAATTGCGACCGAATTAAATAGAAAATGCACAATGATGACTTAAGTACAGGAATACTGACTCTTCTTACTGACTATGTTTTGAACCATTCCTGTGACACTAGTTATAGATTCCGATGCTTCACTTGAGGTTTACTGTATCCCTTGGACCTTCTTATTGACGATGAAATACAGAAATTGCATCGGAATTAAATACAAAAGGCAAAATGCCAACTTAAGTACAGAAGACTGACTCTTCTTACTTTCTATGTTTTGAACCATTCCTGTGGCACTAGTTATAGATTCCGATGCTTCACTCCAGGATTACTGTATCCCTTGGACCTTCTTATTGACGATGAAACACAGATATTGCATCGGAATTAAATACAAAAGGCACAATGCCGCCATATGGACAAGAAGACTGACTCTTCCTACTGTCTATGTTTTGAACCATTCCTGAGACACTAGTTATAGATTCCGATGCTTCACTTCATTCTTACTGTATTCCTTGGACCGTCTTATTGACGATGAAACAAAGATATTGCATCGGAATTCAATACAAAAGGCACAATGCTGACTTAAATACTAGAAGACTGACTCTTCCTACTGTCTATGTTTTGAACCATTCCTGAGACACTAGTTATAGATTCCGATGCTTCACTTCAGGTTTACTGTATCCCTTGGACCGTCTTATTGACGATGAAACAAAGATATTGCATCGGAATTCAATACAAAAGGCACAATGCCGACTTAACTACAAGAAAACTGACTCTTCTTACTGACTATGCTTTGAACCATTCCTGTGACACTAGTTATAGATTCCGATGCTTAACTTCAGGATTACTGTATCCCTCTGACCTTCTTAGTGACAATGAAACATAGAAATTGCATCGGAGATAAATAAAAAACACAATGCCGACTTAAGTACATGAAGACTGATTCTTCTTACTGTCTATGTTTTGAACCATTCCTGTGACACTAGTTGTAGAATCCGATGCTTCACTTCAGGTTACTGTATACCTTGGTCCTTCTTATTGACGATGAAACACACACATTGCATCGGAATTAAATACAAAAGACACAATGCCGACTTAAGTACAAGAAGACTGACCCTTCCAACTGTCTATGTTTTGAACCACTCCTGTGACACTAGTTATAGATTCCGATGCTTCACTTCAGGTTTACTGTATCCCTCTGACCGTCTTATTGATAATGAAACACAGAAATTGCATCGGAATTAAATAGAAAATGTACAATGCTGACTTAAGTACTAGAAGACTCACTCTTCCTACTGTCTATCTTTGAACCATTCCTGAGACACTAGTTATAGATTCCAATGCTTCACTTTAGGTTTACTGTATCCCTTGGACCGTCTTATTGACGATGAAACAAAGATATTCCATCGGAATTCAATACAAAAGGCACAATGCCGCCTTAACTACAAGAAGACTGACTCTTCTTACTAACTATGCTTTGAACCATTCCTGTGACGCTAGTTATAGATTCCGATGCTTAACTTCAGGATTACTGTATCCCTCTGACCTTCTTAGTGACGATGAAACACAGAAATTGCATCGGAAATAAATACAAAAACACAATGCCGACTTAAGTACAAGAATACTGACACATCTTATTGTCTATGCTTTTGAACCGTCCCTGTGACACTAGATATAGATTCCGATCCTTCACTCCAGGTTTACTGTATCCCTTGGACCTTCTTATTGACGATGAAGCACAGAAATTGCATCGGAATTAAATACAAAAGGCACAATGCCGACTTAAATACAAGTAGACTGACTCTTCTTACTGACTATGTTTTGACTCATTCCTGTGACACTACTTATAGATTCCGATGCTTCACTTCAGGTTAAATGTATCCGTCTGATCTTCTTATTGACGATGAAACACAGAAATTGCATCGGAATTAAATACAAAAGGCACAATGCCGAATTAAGTACAAGAAGACTCATACTATAGTCTTTATTTTGAACCATTCCTGTGACACTAGTTGTGGATTCCGATGCTTCACTTCAGGTTTACTGTATCCCTCTGAGCTTCTTATTGACGATAAAACACAGAAATTGCATCGGAATTAAATTCAAAAGGCAAAATGCCGACTTAAGTACACGAAGACTGACTCTTCTTACTGTCTATGATTTGAACCATTCCTGTGACACTAGTTATAGATTCCGATGCTACACTCCAGGTTTACTGTATCCCTTGGACCTTCTTTTTGACGATGAAACACAGAAATTGCATCGGAATTAAATACAAAAGGCACAATGCCGACTCAAGGACAAGAAGACTGACTGTTCTTAATGACTATGTTTTCAACCATTCCTGTGACACTAGTTATAGATTCCGATGCTTCAGTTCAGGTTTATTGTATCCCTCTGTCCTTCTTGTTGACGATGAAACACAGAAATTGCATCGGAGTTAAATAGAAAAGGCACAATGTCGACTTAAGTTCAAGAAGACTGTCTCTTCTTACTGTCTATGTTTGAACCATTCCTGTGACACTAGTTATAGATTCCGATGCTTCACTCCAGGTTCACTGTATACCTTGGACCTTCTTATTGACGATGAAACACAGAAATTGCATCGGAATTAAATACAAGAGGCACAATGCCGACTTAAGGACAAGGAGACTGACTCTTCTCACTGACTATGTTTTGAACCATTCCTGTGACACTAGTTATAGATTCCGATGCTTCACTTCAGGACTACTGTATCCCTCTGACCTTCTTATGGACGATGAAACACAGAAATTGCATCGGAATTAAATACAAAAGGCACAATGCCGACTTAAGTACTAGAAGACTGACTCTTCCTACTGTCTATGTTTTGAACCATTCCTGAGACACTAGTTATAGATTCCGATGCTTCAATTCAGGTTTACTGTATGCGTTTTACAGTCTTATTGACGATGAAACAAAGATATTGCATCGGAATTCAATACAAAAGGCATAATGCCGACTTATATACAAGAAAACTGACTCTTCGTACTGACTATGCTTTGAACCATTCCTGTGACACTAGCTATAGATTCCGATGCTTCACTTCAGGTTTACTGTATCCCTGTGACGTTCTTATTGACGATGAAACACAGAAGTTGCATCGGAATTAAATACAAAAGGCACAATCCCGACTTAAGTACAAGAAGATTGACTCTTCTTACTGTCTATGTTTTGAACCGTTCCATTGACACTAGTTATAGATTCCGATGCTACACTCCAGGTTTACTGTATCCCTTGGACGTTCTTATTGACGATGAAACACAGAAATTGCATCGGAATTAAATAGAAAAAGCACAATGAAGACTTAAGTACAAGAAGCCTGACACTTCTTACTGACTATGTTTTGAACCATTCCTGTGGCACTAGTTATAGTTTCCGATGCTTCACTCCTGGTTTACTGTATCCCTTGGACGTTCTTATTGACGATGAAACACAGAAATTGCATTGGAATTAAATACAAGAGGCACAATGCCAACTTATGGACAAGGAGACTGACTCTTCTCACTGACTATGTTTTGAACCATTCCTGTGACACTAGTTATAGATTCCGATGCTTCACTTCAGGTTTACTGTATCCCTCTGACCTTCTTATTGACGATGAAACACAGAAATTGCATCGGAATTAAATACAAAAGGCACAATGCCGACTTAAGTACAAGATGACTGACTCTTCTCACTGTCTATCTTTGAAACATTCCTGTGACACTAGTTATAGATTCCCATGCTTCACTTCAGGTTTACTGATTTCCTCTGACCTTCTCATTGCCGGTGAAACACAGAAATTGCATCGGAATTAAATACGAAAGGCACAATGCCAACTTAAGTACAAGAAGACTGCCTCTTCCAACTGTCTATGTTTTGGACCATTCGTGTGACACTAGTTATAGATTCCGATGCTTAACTTCAGGTTTGCTGTATCCCTCTGACCGTCTTATTGATGATGAAACACAGAATTTGCATCGGAATTAAATGGAAAATGCACAATGCCGACTTAAGTTCTAGAAGACTGTCTCTTCTTACTGACTATGTTTTGAACCATTCCTGTGACACTAGTTATGTATTCCGAAGCTTCACTTCAGGTTAATTGTATCCCTCTGACCATCTTATTGACGATATAACACAGAAATTGCATCGGAATTAAATGCAAAAAGGCACAATGCCGTATCAATTACAAGAAGACTGACTCTTCTTACTGTCTATTTTTGAACCAGTCCTGTGACAGTAGTTATAGACTCCGATGCTTCACTCCAGGTTTACTGTATCCCACGGACCTTCTTATTGACGATGAAACACAGAAATTGCATCGGAATAAAATGCAAAGGGCACAATGCCGACTTAAGTAAGAGAAGACTGACTCTTCTTACTGTCTATGATTTGAACCATTCCTGTGACATTAGTTATAGATTCCGATGCTTCACTCCAGGTTTACTGTATCCCTTGGACCATCCTATTAACGATGAAACACAGAAATTGCGACAGAATTAAATAGAAAATGCACAATGATGACTTAAGTACAGGAATACTGACTCTTCTTACTGACTATGTTTTGAACCATTCCTGTGACACTAGTTATAGATTCCGATGCTTCACTTCAGGATTACTGTATCCCTCTGACCTTCTTATTGACAGTGAAACACAGAAATTGCATCGGAATGAAATACAAAAGGCACAACGCCGACTTAAGTACAAGAAGATTGACTCTTCTTACTGTCTATGTTTTGAACCATCCCTGTGATACTAGTTATAGATTGCGATGCTTCACTTGAGGTTTACTGTATCCCTTGGACCTTCTTATTGACGATGAAATACAGAAATTGCATCGGAATTAAATACAAAAGGCAAAATGCCAACTTAAGTACAGAAGACTGACTCTTCTTACTTTCTATGATTTGAACCATTCCTGTGACACTAGTTATAGATTCCGATGCTTCACTCCAGGATTACTGTATCCCTTGGACCTTCTTATTGACGATGAAACACAGATATTGCATCGGAATTAAATACAGATGGCACATTGCCGCCTTATTGACAAGAAGACTGACTCTTCCTACTGTCTATGTTTTGAACCACTCCTGAGACACTAGTTATAGATTCCGATGCTTCACTTCAGGTTTACTGTATTCATTGGACCGTCTTATTGACGATGAAACAAAGATATTGCATCGGAATTCAATACAAAAGGCACAATGCTGACTTAAGTACTAGAAGACTGACTCTTCCTACTGTCTATGTTTTGAACCATTCCTGAGACACTAGTTATAGATTCCGATGCTTCACTTCAGGTTTACTGTATCCCTTGGACCGTCTTATTGACGATGAAACAAAGATATTGCATCGGAATTCAATACAAAAGGCGCAATGCCGACTTAACTACAAGAAAACTGACTCTTCTTACTGACTATGCTTTGAACCATTCCTGTGACATAAGTTATAGATTCCGATGCTTATCTTCAGGATTACTGTATCCCTCTGACCTTCTTAGTGACAATGAAACATAGAAATTGCATCGGAAATAAATAAAAAACACAATGCCGACTTAAGTACATGAAGACTGACTCTTCTTACTGTCATGTTTTGAACCATTCCTGTGACACTAGTTGTAGATTCCGATGCTTCACTTCAGGTTTGCTGTATCCCTTGGACCTTCTTATTGACGATGAAAGACAGAAATTGCATCGGAATTAAATACAAAAGACACAATGCCGTCTTAAGTACAAGAAGACTGACTCTTCCAACTGTCTATGCTTTGAACCATTCCTGTGACACAGGTTATAGATTCCGATGCTTCACTTCAGGTTTACTGTATCCCTCTGACCGGCTTATTGACGATGAAACACAGAAATTGCATCGGAACTAAATACGAAGGGCACAATGCCAACTTAAGTACAAGAAGACTGACTCTTCTTACTGACTATGGCTTGAACCATTTCTGTGACACTAGCTATGGATTCCGATGCTTCACTTCAGGTTTACTGTATCCCTCTGACCATCTTATTGACGATGAAACACAGAAATAACCTCGGAATTAAATGGAAAAGGCACAATGCCGACTTAAGTACATGAAGACTGATTCTTCTTACTGTCTATGTTTTGAACCATTCCTGTGACACTAGTTGTAGAATCCGATGCTTCACTTCAGGTTTACTGTATCCTTTGGACCTTCTTATTGACGATGAAACACAGACATTGCATCGGAATTAAATACAAAAGGCAAAATGCCAACTTAAGTACAGAAGACTGACTCTTCTTACTTTCTATGTTTTGAACCATTCCTGTGGCACTAGTTATAGATTCCGATGCTTCACTCCAGGATTACTGTATCCCTTGGACCTTCTTATTGACGATGAAACACAGATATTGCATCGGAATTAAATGCAAAAGGCACAATGCCGCCATATGGACAAGAAGACTGACTCTTCCTACTGTCTATGTTTTGAACCATTCCTGAGACACTAGTTATAGATTCCGATGCTTCACTTCAGGCTTACTGTATTCCTTGGACCGTCTTATTGACGATGAAACAAAGATATTGCATCGGAATTCAATACAAAAGGCACAATGCTGACTTAAATACTAGAAGACTGACTCTTCCTACTGTCTATGTTTTGAACCATTCCTGAGACACTAGTTATAGATTCCGATGCTTCACTTCAGGTTTACTGTATCCCTTGGACCGTCTTATTGACGATGAAACAAAGATATTGCATCGGAATTCAATACAAAAGGCACAATGCCAACTTAACTACAAGAAAACTGACTCTTCTTACTGACTATGCTTTGAACCATTCCTGTGACACTAGTTATAGATTCCGATGCTTAACTCCAGGATTACTGTATCCCTCTGACCTTCTTAGTGACAATGAAACATAGAAATTGCATCGGAAATAAATAAAAAACACAATGCCGACTTAAGTACATGAAGAGTGATTCTTCTTACTGTCTATGTTTTGAACCATTCCTGTGACACTAGTTGTAGAATCCGATGCTTCACTTCAGGTTTACTGTATCCCTTGGACCTTCTTATTGACGATGAAACACAGACATTGCATCGGAATTAAATACAAAAGACACAATGCCGACTTAAGTACAAGAAGACTGACCCTTCCAACTGTCTATGTTTTGAACCACTCCTGTGACACTAGTTATAGATTCCGATGCTTCACTTCAGGTTTACTGTATCCCTCTGACCGTCTTATTGATAATGAAACACAGAAATTGCATCGGAATTAAATAGAAAATGTACAATGCTGACTTAAGTACTAGAAGACCCACTCTTCCTACTGTCTATCTTTGAACCATTCCTGAGACACTAGTTATAGATTCCGATGCTTCACTTTAGGTTTACTGTATCCCTTGGACCGTCTTATTGACGATGAAACAAAGATATTGCATCGGAATTCAATACAAAAGGCACAATGCCGCCTTAACTACAAGAAGACTGACTCTTCTTACTAACTATGCTTTGAACCATTCCTGTGACGCTAGTTATTGATTCCGATGCTTAACTTCAGGATTACTGTATCCCTCTGACCTTCTTAGTGACGATGAAACACAGAAATTGCATCGGAAATAAATACAAAAACACAATGCCGACTTAAGTACAAGAATACTGACTCATCTTATCGTCTATGCTCTTGAACCGTCCCTGTGACACTAGATATAGATTCCGATGCTTCACTCCAGGTTTACTGTATCCCTTGGACCTTCTTATTGACGATGAAGCACAGAAATTGCATGGGAATTAAATACAAAAGGCACAATGCCGACTTAAATACAAGTAGACTGACTCTTCTTACTGACTATGTTTTGACTCATTCCTGTGACACTACTTATAGATTCCGATGCTTCACTTCAGGTTAAATGTATCCGTCTGACCTTCTTATTGACGATGAAACACAGATATTGCATAGGAATTAAATACAAAAGGCACAATGCCGAATTAAGTACAAGAAGGCTCATACTATAGTCTTTATTTTGAACCATTCCTGTGACACTAGTTGTGGAATCCGATGCTTCACTTCAGGTTTACTGTATCCCTCTGAGCTTCTTATTGACGATAAAACACAGAAATTGCATCGGAATTAAATGCAAAAGGCAAAATGCCGACTTAAGTACACGAAGACTGACTCATCTTACTGTCTATGATTTGAACCATTCCTGTGACACTAGTTATAGATTCCGATGCTACACTCCAGGTTTACTGTTTCCCTTGGACCTTCTTATTGACGATGAAACACAGAAATTGCATCGGAATTAAATACAAAAGGCACAATGCCGACTTAAGGACAAGAAGACTGACTGTTCTTAATGACCATGTTTTGAACCATTCCTGTGACACTAGTTATAGATTCCGATGCTTCAGTTCAGGTTTATTGTATCCCTCTGTCCTTCTTGTTGACGATGAAACACAGAAATTGCATCGGAGTTAAATAGAAAAGGCACAATGTCGAATTAAGTTCAAGAAGACTGTCTCTTCTTACTGTCTATGTTTGAACCATTCCTGTGACACTAGTTATAGATTCCGATGCTTCACTCCAGGTTCACTGTATACCTTGGACCTTCTTACTGACGATGAAACACAGAAATTGCATCGGAATTAAACACAAGAGGCACAATGCCGACTTAAGGACAAGGAGACTGACTCTTCTCACTGACTATGATTTGAACCATGCCTGTGACACTAGTTATAGATTCCGATGCTTCACTTCAGGACTACTGTATCCCTCTGACCTTCTTATGGACGATGAAACACAGAAATTGCATCGGAATTAAATACAAAAGGCACAATGCCGACTTAAGTACTAGAAGACTGACTCTTCCTACTGTCTATGTTTTGAACCATTCCTGAGACACTAGTTATAGATTCCGATGCTTCAATTCAGGTTTACTGTATGCGTTGGACAGTCTTATTGACGATGAAACAAAGATATTGCATCGGAATTCAATACAAATGGCACAATGCCGACTTAAATTCAAGAAAACTGACTCTTCGTACTGACTATGCTTTGAACCATTCCTGTGACACTAGCTATAGATTCCGATGCTTCACTTCAGGTTTACTGTATCCCTGTGACGTTCTTATTGACGATGAAACACAGAAGTTGCATCGGAATTAAATACAAAAGGCACAATGCCGACTTAAGTACAAGAAGATTGACTCTTCTTACTGTCTATGTTTTGAACCATTCCATTGACACTAGTTATAGATTCCGATGCTACACTCCAGGTTTACTGTATCCCTTGGACGTTCTTATTGACGATGAAACACAGAAATTGCATCGGAATTAAATAGAAAAAGCACAATGAAGACTTAAGTACAAGAAGACTGACACTTCTTACTGACTATGTTTTGAACCATTCCTGTGGCACTAGTTATAGTTTCCGATGCTTCACTCCTGGTTTACTGTATCCCTTGGACCTTCTTATTGACGATGAAACACAGAAATTGCATTGGAATTAAATACAAGAGGCACAATGCCGACTTATGGACAAGGAGACTGACTCTTCTCACTGACTATGTTTTGAACCATTCCTGTGACACTAGTTATAGATTCCGATGCTTCACTTCAGGTTTACTGTATCCCTCTGACCTTCTCATTGACGATAAAACACAGAAATTGCATAGGAATTAAATACAAATAGCACAATGTCGAATTAAGTACAAGAAGATTGACTCTTCTTACTGTCTATGTTTTGAACCATTCCATTGACACTAGTTATAGATTCCGATGCTACACTCCAGGTTTACTGTATCCCTCTGACCTTCTTATTGTCGATGAAACACAGAAATTGCATCGGAATTAAATACGAAAGGCACAATGCCAACTTAAGTACAAGAAGACTGCCTCTTCCAACTGTCTATGTTTTGAACCGTTCCTGTGACACTAGTTATAGATTCCGATGTGTCACTTCAGGTTTACTGTATCCCTCTGACCGTCTTATTGACGATGAAACACAGAATTTGCATCGGAATTAAATGGAAAATGCACAATGCCGACTTAAGTTCTAGAAGACTGTCTCTTCTTACTGACTATGATTTGAACCATTCCTGTGACACTAGTTATGGATTCCGAAGCTTCAGTTCAGGTTAATTGTATCACTCTGACCTTCTTATTGACGATATAACACAGAAATTGCATCGGAATTAAATGCAAAAAGGCACAATGCCGAATTAATTACAAGAAGACTGACTCTTCTTACTGTCTATTTTTGAACCAGTCCTGTGACACTAGTTATAGACTCCGATGCTTCACTCCAGGTTTACTGTATCCCATGGACGTTCTTATTGACGATGAAACACAGAAATTGCATCGGAATAAAATGCAAAGGGCGCAATGCCGACTTAAGTAAGAGAAGACTGACTCTTCTTACTGTCTATGATTTGAACCATTCCTGTGACATTAGTTATAGATTCCGATGCTTCACTCCAGGTTACTGTATCCCTTGGACCATCCTATTAACGATGAAACACATAAATTGCGACAGAATTAAATAGAAAATGCACAATGATGACTTAAGTACAGGAATACTGACTCTTCTTACTGACTATGTTTTGAACCATTCCTGTGACACTAGTTATAGATTCCGATGCTTCACTTCAGGATTACTGTATCCCTCTGACCTTCTTATTGACAGTGAAACACAGAAATTGCATCGGAATGAAATACAAAAGGCACAATGCCGACTTAAGTACAAGAAGATTGACTCTTCTTACTGTCTATGTTTTGAACCATCCCTGTGATACTAGTTATAGATTGCGATGCTTCACTTGAGGTTTACTGTATCCCTTGGACCTTCTTATTGACGAAGAAATACAGAAATTGCATCGCAATTAAATACAAAAGGCAAAATGCCAACTTAAGTACAGAAGACTGACTCTTCTTACTTTCTATGTTTTGAACCATTCCTGTGACACTAGTTATAGATTCCGATGCTTCACTCCAGGATTACTGTATCCCTTGGACCTTCTTATTGACGATGAAACACAGATATTGCATCGGAATTAAATACAGAAGGCACAATGCCGCCTTATGGACAAGAAGACTGACTCTTCCTACTGTCTATGTTTTGAACCATTCCTGAGACACTAGTTATAGATTCCGATGCTTCACTTCAGGTTTACTGTATCCCTTGGACCGTCTTATTGACGATGGAACAAAGATATTGCATCGGAATTCAATACAAAAGGCACAATGCCGACTTAACTACAAGAAAACTGACTCTTCTTACTGATTATGCTTTGAACCATTCCTGTGACACTAGTTATAGATTCCGATGCTTAACTTCAGGATTACTGTATCCCTCTGACCAGCTTATTGACGATGAAACACAGAAATTGCTTCGGAACTAAATACGAAAGGCACAATGCCAACTTATGTACAAGAAGACTGACTCTTCTTACTGACTATGGTTTGAACCATTTCTGTGACACTAGCTATGGATTCCGATGCTTCACTTCTGGTTTACTGTATCCCTCTGACCATCTTATTGACGATGAAACACAGAAATAACCTCGGAATTAAATGGAAAAGGCACAATGCCGACTTAAGTACATGAAGACTGATTCTTCTTACTGTCTATGTTTTGAACCATTCCTGTGACACTAGTTGTAGAATCCGATGCTTCACTTCAGGTTTACTGTATCCTTTGGACCTTCAAATTGACGATGAAACACAGACATTGCATCGGAATTAAATACAAAAGACACAATACCGACTTAAGTACAAGAAGACTGACCCTTCCAACTGTCTATGTTTTGAACCACTCCTGTGACACTAGTTATAGATTCCGATGCTTCACTTCAGGTTTACTGTAATCCTCTGACCGTCTTATTGATAATGAAACACAGAAATTGCATCGGAATTAAATAGAAAATGTACAATGCTGACTTAAGTACTAGAAGACTGACTCTTCCTATTGTCTATTTTTGAACCATTCCTGAGACACTAGTTATAGATTCCGATGCTTCACTTCAGGTTTACTGTATCCCTCTGACCTTCTTATTGACGATAAAACACAGAAATTGCATCGTAATTCAATACAAAAGCCATAATGCCGACTTAACTACAAGAAGACTGACTCTTCTTACTATCTATGCTTTGAACCACTCCTGTGACACTAGTTATAGATTCCGATGCTTAACTTCAGGATTACTGTATCCCTCTGACGTTCTTAGTGACGATGAAACACAGAAATTGCATCGGAAATAAATACAAAAACACAATGCCGACTTAAGTGAAAGAATATTGACTCATCTTACTGTCTATGTTTTGAACCGTCCCTGTGACACTAGATATAGATTCCGATGCTTCACTCCAGGTTTATTGTATCCCTTGGACCTTCTTAGTGACGATGAAGCACAGAAATTGCATCGGAATTAAAGACAAAAGGCACAATGCCGAGTTAAATACAAGAAGACTGACTCTTCTTACTGACTATGCTTTGACTCATTCCTGTGACACTACTTATGGATTCCGAATCTTCACTTCAAGTTAAATGTATCCCTCTGACCTTCTTATTGACGATGAAACACAGAAATTGCATCAGAATTAAATACAAATAGCACAATGTCGAATTAAGTACAAGAATACTGACTCATCTTACTGTCTATGTTTTGAACCGTCGCTGTGACACTACTTAAGGATTCCGATGCTTCACTTCAGGTTAACTGTATCCCTGTGACCTTCTTATTGACGATAAAACACAGAAATTGCATCGGAATTAAATACAAAAGGCACAATGCCGTATTAAGTACAAGAAGACTGACTCTTCTTACTGTCTATTTTTGAACCAGTCCTGTGACACTAGTTATAGACTCTGATGCTTCACTTCAGGTTTACTGTATCCCACGGACCTTCTTATTGACGATGAAACACAGATATTGCATCGGAATAAAATGCAAAGGGCACAATGCCGACTTAAGTAAGAGAAGACTGACTCTTCTTACTGTCTATGATTTGAACCATTCCTGTGACACTAGTTATAGATTCCGATGCTTCACTCCAGGATTACAGTATCCCTTGGACCTTCTTTTTGACGATGAAACACAGAAAAAGCATCGGAATTAAATCCAAAAGGCAAAATGCCGACTTAAGTACACGAAGACTGACTCTTCTTACTGTCTATGTTTTGAACCATTCATGTGACACTAGTAATAGATTCCGATGCTACACTTCAGGTTTACTGTATCTCTTGGACCTTCTTTTTGACGATGAAACACAGATATTGCAACGGAATTAAATAGGAAAAGCACAATGAAGACTTAAGTACAAGAAGACTGACTCTTCTTACTGACTATGTTTTGAACCATTCCTGTGACACTAGTTATAGATACCAATGCTTCACTCCAAGATTACTGTATCCCTTGGACCTTCTTATTGACGATGAAACACAGATATTGCATCGGAATTAAATACAAAAGGCACAATGCCGCCTTATGGACAAGAAGACTGACTCTTCCTACTGTCTATGTTTTGAACCATTCCTGAGACACTAGTTATAGATTCCGATGCTTCACTTCAGGTTTACTGTATCCCTTGGACCGTCTTATTGACGATGAAACAAAGATATTGCATCGGAATTCAATACAAAAGGCACAATGCCGACTTAAGTACTAGAAGACTGACTCTTGCTACTGTCTATGTTTTGAACCATTCCTGAGACACTAGTTATAGATTCCGATGCTTCACTTCAGCTTTACTGTATCCCTTGGACCGTCTTATTGACGATGAAACAAAGATATTGCATCTGAATTCAATACAAAAGGCACAATGCCGACCTAACTACAAGAAAACTGACTCTTCTTACTGTCTATGCTTTGAACCATTCCTGTGACACTAGTTATAGATTCCGATGCTTAACTTCAGAATTACTGTATCCCTCTGACTTTCGTAGTGACAATGAAACATAGAAATTGCATCGGAAATAAATAAAAAACACAATGCCGACTTAAGTACATGAAGACTGATTCTTCTTACTGTCTATGTTTTGAACCATTCCTGTGTCACTAGTTGTAGATTCCGATGCTTCACTTCAGGTTTACTGTATCCCTTGGACCTTCTTATTGACGATGAAAGACAGAAATTGCATCGGAATCAAATACAAAAGACACAATGCCGACTTAAGTATAAGAAGACCGACTCTTCCAACTGTCTATACTTTGAACCATTCCTGTGACACTGGTTATAGATTCCGATGCTTCACTTCAGGTTTACTGAATCCCTGTGACCGGCTTATTGACGATGAAACACAGAAATTGCATCGGAACTATATACGAAAGGCACAATGCCAACTTAAGTACAAGAAGACTGACTCTTCTAACTGACTATGTTTTGAACCATTTCTGTGACACTAGCTATGGATTCCGATGCTTCACTTCAGGTTTACTGTATCCCTCTGACCATCTTATTGACGATGAAACACAGATGTAACCTCGGAATTAAATGGAAAAGGCACAATGCCGACTTAAGTACATGAAGACTGATTCTTCTTACTGTCTATGTTTTGAACCATTCCTGTGACACTAGTTGTAGAATCCGATGCTTCACTTCAGGTTTACTGTATCCCTTGGACCTTCTTATTGACGATGAAACACAGACATTGCATCGGAATTAAATACAAAAGACACAATGCCGACATAAGTACAAGAAGACTGACCCTTCCAACTGTCTATGTTTTGAACCACTCCTGTGACACTAGTTATAGATTCCGAAGCTTCACTTCAGGTTTACTATATCCCGCTGACCGTCTTATTGGCAATGAAAGACAGAAATTGCATCGGAATTAAATAGAAAATGTACAATGCTGACTTAAGTACAAGAAGACTGACTCTTCCTACTGTCTATTTTTGAACCATTCCTGAGACACTAGTTATAGATTCCGATGCTTCCCTTCAGGTTAACTGTATCCCCCTGACCTTCTTATTGACGATAAAACACAGAAATTGCATCGGAATTCAATACAAAAGGCACAATGCCGTCTTAACTACAAGAAGACTGACTCTTCTTACTAACTATGCTTTGAACCATTCCTGTGACACTACTTATAGATTCCGATGCTTAACTTCAGGATTACTGTATCCCTCTGACCTTCTTAGTGACGATGAAACACAGAAATTGCTTCGGAAATAAATACAAAAACACAATGCCGACTTAAGTGAAAGAATATTGACTCATCTTACTGTCTATGTTTTGAACCGTCCCTATGACACAAGATATAGATTCCGATGCTTCACTCCAGGTTAACTGTATCCCTTGGACCTTCTTATTGACGATGAAGCACAGAAATTGCATCGGAATTAAATACAAAAGGCACAATGCCGACATAAATACAAGAAGACTGACTCTTCTTACTGACTATGTTTTGACTCATTCCTGTGACACTACTTATGGATTCCGAATCTTCACTTCAGGTTAAATGTATCCCACTGACCTTATTATTGACGATGAAACACAGAATTTGCATCGGAATTAAATACAAAAGGCACAATGTCGAATTAAGTACAAGAATACTGACTCATCTTACTGTCTATGTTTGAACCGTCCCTGTGACACTACTTAAGGATTCCGATGCTTCACTTCAGGTTAACTGTATCCCTCTGACCTTCTTATTGACGATAAAACACAGAAATTGCATCGGAATTACATACAAAAGGCACAATGCCGTATTAAGTACAAGAAAACTGATTCTTCTTACTGTCTATTTTTGAACCAATCCTGTGACACTAGTTATAGACTCTGATGTTTCACTCCAGGTTTACAGTATCCCTTGGACCTTCTTTTTGACGATGAAACACAGTAATTGCATCGGAATTAAATAGGAAAAGCACAATGAAGACTTAAGTACAAGAAGACTGACTCTTCTTACTGACTATGTTTGAACCATTCCTGTGACTCTAGTTATAGTTTCCGATGCTTCACTTGAGGTTTACAGTATCCCTTGGACCTTCTTATTGACGATGAAGCACAGAAATTGCATCGGAATTAAATACAAAAGGCAAAATGCCGACTTAAGTACACGAAGACTGACTCTTCTTACTGTCTATGTTTGAACCATTTCTGTGACACTAGTTATAGATTCCGATGCCTCACTCCAGGTTTACTGTATACCTTGGACCTTCTTATTGACGATGAAACACAGAAATTGCATCGGAAATAAATAGAAAAGGCACAATGCCGACTTCAGTACAAGAAGACTGACTCTTCTTACTGACTATGTTTTGAACCATTCCTGTGGCACTAGTTATAGTTTCCGATGCTTCACTCCTGTTTTACTGTATCCCTTGGACCTTCTTATTGACGATGGGACACAGAAATTGCATTGGAATTAAATACAAGAGGCACAATGCCGACTTATGGACAAGGAGACTGACTCATCTCACTGACTATGTTTTGAACCATTGCTGTGACACTAGTTATAGATTCCGATGCTTCACTTCAGGTTTACTGTATCCCTCCGACCTTCTTATTGACGATGAAACACAGAAATTGCATCGGAATTAAATACAAAAGGCACAATGCCGACATAAGTACAAGAAGACTGACTCTTCTTACTGTCTATATTTGAAACATTCCTGTGACACTAGTTAAAGATTCCCATGCTTCACTTCAGGTTTACTGTATCCCTCTGACCTTCTCATTGCCGGTGAAACACAGAAATTGCAGCGGATTTAATTACGAAAGGCACAATGCCAACTTAAGTACAAGAAGACTGACTCTTCTTACTGACTATGATTTGACCCATTCCTGTAACACAAGTTATAGATTCCGATGCTTCACTTAAGGTTTACTGTATCCCTCTGACCTTCTTATTGACGATGAAACACAGAAATAGCATCGGAATTAAATAGAAAAGGCACAATGCCCACTTAAGTACAAGAAGACTGACTCTTCTTACTGTCTATGGTTTGAACCATTCCTGTGACACTAGTTGTAGTTTCCGATGCTTCACTTCAGGTTAACTGTATCCCTTGGACCTTCTTATTGACGATGAAACACAGAAATTGCATCGGAATTAAATACAAAAGACACAATGCCGACTTAAGTACAAGACGACTGCCTCTTCCAACTGTCTATGTTTTGAACCATTCCTGTGACACTAGTTATAGATTCCGATGCTTCACTTCAGGTTAACTGTATACCTCTGACCGTCTTATTGACGATGAAACACAGAATTTGCATCGGAATTAAATAGAAAATGCACAATGCCGACTTTAGTTCTAGAAGACTGACTCTTCTTACTGACTATGTTTTGAACCATTCCCGTGACACTAGTTATGGATTCCGAAGCTTCACTTCAGGTTAATTGTATCCCTCTGACATTCTTATTGACGATATAACACAGAAATTGCATCGAAATTAAATACAAAAGGCACAATGCCGAATTAATTACAAGAAGACTGACTCTTCTTTCTGTCTATTTTTGAACCAGTCCTGTGACACTAGTTATAGACTCCGATGCTTCACTCCAGGTGTCCTGCATCCCATGGACCTTCTTATTGACGATGAAACACAGAAATTGCATCGTAATAAAATACAAAGGGCACAACGCCGACTAAAGTAAGAGAAGACTGACTCTCCTTACTGTCTATGATTTGAACCATTCCTGTGACATTAGTTATAGATTCCGATGCTTCACTCCACGTTTACTGTATCCCTTGGACCATCCTATTAACGATGAAACACAGAAATTGCAACAGAATTAAATAGAAAATGCACAGTGATGACTTAAGTACATGAAGACTGACTCTTCTTACTGACTATGTTTTGAACCATTCCTGTGACACTAGTTATAGATTCCGATGCTTCACTTCAGGATTACTGTATCCCTCTGACCTTCTTATTGACAATGAAACACAGAAATTGCATCGGAATTAAATTCTAAAGGCACAATGCCGACTTAAGTACAAGAAGACTGACTCTTCTTACTGTCTATGTTTTGAACCATCCCTGTGATACTAGTTATAGATTCCGATGCTTCACTTGAGTTTTACTGTATCCCTTGGACCTTCTTATTGACGATGAAACACAGAAATTGCATCGGAAATAAATACAAAAGGCAAAAAGCCAACTTAAGTACAGAAAACTGACTCTTCTTACTTTCTATGTTTTGAACCATTCGTGTGACACTAGTTATAGATTCCGATGCTTCACTCCAGGATTACTGTATCCCTTGGACCTTCTTATTGACGATGAAACACAGAAATTGCATCGGAATTAAATACAAAAGGCACAATGCCGCCTTATGGACAAGAAGACTGACTCTTCCTACTGTCTATGTTTTGAACCATTCCTGAGACACTAGTTATAGATTCCGATGCTTCACTTCAGGTTTACTGTATCCCTTGGACCGTCTTATTGACGATGAAACAAAGATATTGCATCGGAATTCAATACAAAAGGCACAATGCCGACTTAACTACATGTAAACTGACTCTTCTTACTGACTATGCTTTGAACCATTCCTGTGACACTAGTTATAGATTCCGATGCTTAATTTCAGGATTACTGTATCCCTCTGACCTTCTTATCGACAATGAAACACAGAAATTGCATCGGAAATAAATAAAAAACACAATGCCGACTTATGTACATAAAGACTGACTCTTCTTACTGTCTATGTTTTGAACCATTCCTGTGACACTAGTTGTAGTTTCCGATGCGTCACTTCAGGTTTACTGTATCCCTCTGACCGGCGTATTGACGATGAAACACAGAAATTGCATCGGAACTAAATACGAAAGGCACAATGCCAACTTAAGTACATGAAGACTGACTCTTCTTACTGACTATGGTTTGAACCATTTCTGTGACACTAGCTATGGATTCCGATGCTTCACTTCAGGTTTACTGTATCCCTCTGACCTTCTTATTGACGATGAAACACGGAAATAACCTCGGAATTAAATGGAAAAGGCTCAATGCCGACTTAAGTACATGAAGACTGATTCTTCTTACTGTCTATGTTTTTAACCACTCCTGTGACACTAGTTATAGATTCCGATGCTTCACTTCAGGTTTACTGTATCCCTCTGACCGTCTTATTGACAATGAAACTCAGAAATTGCATCGGAATTAATTAGAAAATGTACAATGCTGACTTAAGTACTAGAAGACTGACTCTTCCTACTGTCTATTTTTGAACCATTCCTGAGACACTAGTTATAGATTCCGATATTGACTCATCTTACTGTCTATGTTTTGAACCGTCCCTGTGACACTAGATATAGATTCCAATGCATCACTCCAGGTTTACTGTATCCCTTGGACCTTCTTATTGACGATGAAGCAAAGAAATTGCATCGGAATTAAATACAAAAGGCACAATGCCGACTTAAATACAAGAAGACTGACTCTTCTTACTGACTGTTTTGACTCATTCCTGTGACACTACTTATGGATTCCGAATCTTCACTTCAGGTTAAATGTATCCCTCTGACCTTCTTATTGACGATGAAACACGGAAATAACATCGGAATTAAATGGAAAAGGCTCAAATCCGACTTAAGTACATGAAGACTGATTCTTCTTACTGTCTATGTTTTGAACCATTCCTGTGAAACTAGTTGGAGAATCCGATGCTTCACTTCAGGTTTACTGTATCCCACTGACCGTCTTATTGACAATGAAACACAGAAATTGCATCGGAATTAATTAGAAAATGTACAATGCTGACTTAAGTACTAGAAGACTGACTCTTCCTACTGTCTATTTTTGAACCATTCCTGAGACACTAGTTATAGATTCCGATATTGATTCATCTTACTGTCTATGTTTTGAAAAGTCCCTGTGACACTACTTATGGATTCCGATGCTTCACTTCAGGTTAACTGTATCCCTCTGACCTTCTTATTGACGATAAAACACAGAAATTGCATCGGAATTAAATACAAAAGGCACAATGCCGTATTAAGTACAAGAAGACTGACTCTTCTTACTGTCTATTTTTGAACCAGTCCTGTGACACTAGTTATAGACTCTGATGCTTCACTCCAGGTTTACTGTATCCCACAACCCTTCTTATTGACGATGAACCACAGATACTGCATCGCAATAAAATGCAAAGGGCACAAAGCCGACTTAAGTAAGAGAAGACTGACTCTTTTTACTGTCTATGATTTGAACCATTCCTGTGACACTAGTTATAGATTCCGATGCTACACTCCAGGTTTACAGTATCCCTTGGACCTTCTTATTGACGATGAAGCACAGAAATTGCATCGGAATTAAATACAAAAGGCAAATTGCCGACTTAAGTACACGAAGACTGACTCTTCTTACTGTCTATGTTTTGAACCATTCCTGTGACACTAGTTATAGATTCCGATGCTTCACTTCAGGTTTACTGTATCCCATGGACCGTCTTATTGACGATGAAACAAAGATATTGCATCGGAATTCAATACAAAATGCACAATGCCGACTTAACTACAAGAAAACTGACTCTTCTTACTGACTATGCTTTGAACCATTCCTGTGACACTAGTTATAGATTCCGATGCTTAACTTCAGGATTAATGTATCCCTCTGACCTTCTTAGTGACAATGAAACACAGAAATTGCATCGGAATTAAATACAAAATGCAAAATGCCGACTTAAGTACAAGAAGACTGACTCTTCTTACTCTTCATGATTTGAACCATTCCTGTGTCACTAGTTATAGATTCCGATGCTTCACTCCAGGTTTACTGTATCACTTGGACCTTCTTATTGACGATGAAACACAGAAATTGCATCGGAATTAAATACAAAAGGTACAATGCCGACTTAAGGACAAGAAGACTGACTCTTCTTACTGACTATGCATTTGAACCATTCCTGTGACACTAGCTATAGATTCCGATGCTTCACTTCAGGTTTACTGTATCCCTCTGACGTTCTTATTGACGATGAAACACAGATGTTGCATCGGAATTAAATACAAAAGGCACAATGCCGACTTAAGTTCAAGAAGATTGACTCTTCTTACTGTCTATGTTTTGAACCATTCGATTGACACTAGTTATAGGTTCCGATTCTTCACTCCAGGTTTACTGTATCCCTTGGACGTTCTTATTGACGATGAAACACAGAAATTGCATCGGAATTAAATAGAAAAGGCACAATGAAGACTTAAGTACAAGAAGACTGACTCTTCTTACTGTCTATGTTTGAAACATTCCTGTGACACTAGTTATAGATTCCGAAGCTTCACTTCAGGTTTACTGTATCCCTCTGACCTTCTCATTGCCGGTGAAACACAGAAATTGCATCGAAATTAAATACGAAAGGCACAATGCCAAATTAAGTAAAAGAAGACTGACTCATCTTACTGACTATGATTTGACCCATTCCTGTGACACAAGTTATAAATTCCGATGCTTCACTTCAGGTTTACTGAATCCCTCTGACCTTTTTATTGACGATGAAACACAGAAATAGCATCGGAATTAAATACAAAATGCACAATGCCGCCTGAAGTTCTAGAAGACTGACTCTTCTTACTGACTATGTTTTGAACCATTCCTGTGACACTAGTTATGGATTCCGAAGCTTCACTTCAGGTGAATTGTATCCCTCTGACCTTCTTATTGACGATGAACCACAGAAATTGCATCGGAATTAAATACAAAAGGCACAATGCCGAATTAAGTACAAGAAGACTGACTCTTCTTACTGTCTATTTTTGATCCAGTCCTGTGACACTAGTTATAGACTCCGATGCGTCAGTCCAGGTTTACTGTATCCCATGGGCCTTCTTATTGACGATGAAACACAGAAATTGCATCGGAATAAAATGCAAAGGTCACAATGCCGACTTAAGTAAGAGAAGACTGAGTCTTCTTACTGTCTATGATTTGAACCATTCCTGTGACATTAGTTATAGATTCCGATGCTTCACTCCAGGTTTACTGTATCCCTTGGACCATCCTATTAACGATGAAACACAGAAATTGCAACAGAATTAAATAGAAAATGCACAATGATGCCTTAAGTACAAGAAGACTGACTCTTCTTACTGACTATGTTTTGAACCATTCCTGTGACACTAGTTATAGATTCCGATGCTTCACTTCAGGATTATTGTATCCCTCTGACCTTCTTATTGACAATGAAACACAGAAATTGCATCGGAATTTAATACAAAAGGCACAATGCCTACTTAAGTACAAGAAGACTGACTCTTCTTACTGTCTATGTTTTGAACCATCCCTGTGATACTAGTTATAGATTCCGATGCTTCACTTGAGGTTTACTGTATCCCTTGCACCTTCTTATTGACGATGAAACACAGAAATTGCATCGGAATTAAATACAAAAGGCAAAATGCCAACTTAAGTACAGAAGACTGACTCTTCTTACTTTCTATGTTTTGAACCATTCCTGAGACACTAGTTATAGATTCCGATGCTTCACTTCAAGTTTACTGTATCCCTTGGACCGTCTTATTGACGAGGAAACAAAGATATTGCATCGGAATTAAATACAAAAGGCACAATGCCGCCTTATGGGCAAGAAGACTGACTCTTCCTACTGTCTATGTTTTGAGCCATTCCTGAGACACTAGTTATAGATTCCGATGCTTCACTTCAGGTTTACTGTATCCCTTGGACCGTCTTATTGACGATGAAACAAAGATATTGCATCGGAATTCAATACAAAAGGCACAATGCCGACTTAAGTACTAGATGACTGACTCTTCCTACTGTCTATGTTTTGAACCATTCCTGAGACACTAGTTATAGATTCCGATGCTTCACTTCAGGTTTACTGTATCCCTTGGACCGTCTTATTGACGATGAAACAAAGATATTGCATCGGAATTCAATACAAAAGGCACAATGCCGACTTAACTACAAGAAAACTGACTCTTCTTACTGAGTATTCTTTGAACCATTCCTGTGACACTAGTTATAGATTCCGATGCTTAACTTCAGGATTACTGTATCCCTCTGACCTTCTTAGTGACAATGAAACACAGAAATTGCATCGGAAATAAAAAGAAAACACAATGCCGACTTATGTACATGAAGACTGACTCTTCTTACTGACTATGGTTTGAACCATTTCTGTGACACTAGCTATGGATTCCGATGTTTCACTTCAGGTTTACTGTATCCCTCTGACCTTCTTATTGACGATGAAACACAGATATAACCTCGGAATTAAATGGAAAAGGCACAATGCCGACTTAAGTCCATGAAGACTGATTCTTCTTACTGTCTATGTTTTGAACCATTCCTGTGACACTAGTTGTAGATTCCGATGCTTCACTTCAGGTTTACTGTATCCTTTGGACCTTCTTATTGACGATGAAACACAGACATTGCATCGGAATTAAATACAAAAGACACAATGCCGACTTAAGTACAAGAAGACTGACCCTTCCAACTGTCTATGTTTTGAACCACTCCTGTGACACTAGTTATAGATTCCAATGCTTCACTTCAGGTTTACTGTATCACTCTGACCGTCTTATTGACAATGAAACACAGAAATTGCATCGGAATTAAATAGAAAGTGTACAATGCTGACTTAAGTACTAGAAGACTGACTCTTCCTACTGTCTATTTTTGAACCATTTCTGAGACACTAGTTATAGATTCCGGTGCTTCACTTCAGGTTTACTGTATCCCTTGCACCGTCTTATTGACGATGAAACACAGATATTGCATCGGAATTCAATACAAAAGGCACAATGCCGACTTAACTACAAAAAGACTGACTCTTCTTACTAACTATGTTTTGAACCGTCCCTGTGACACTTGATATAGATTCCGATGCTTCACTCCAGGTTTACTGTATCCCTTGGACCTTCTTATTGAAGATGAAGCACAGAAATTGCATCGGAATTAAATACAAAAGGCACAATGCCGACTTAAATACAAGAAGACTGACTCTTCTTACTGACTATGTTTGACTCATTCCTGTGAAACTACTTATGGATTCCGAATCTTCACTTCAGGTTAAATGTATCCCTCTGACCTTCTTATTGACTATGAAACACAGAAATTGCATCGGAATTAAATACAAAAGGCACAATGCCGAATTAAGTACAAGAAGACTGACTCTTCTTACTGTCTATTTTTGAACCAGTCCTGTGACACTAGTTATAGATTCCGATGCTTCACTCCAGGTTTACTGTATCCCTAGGACCTTCTTATTGACGATGAAACACAGAAATTGCATCGGAATTAAATACAAAATGCAAAATGCCGACTTAAGTACAAGAAGACTGACTCTTCTTACTCTCTATGATTTGAACCATTCCTGTGACACTAGTTATAGATTCCGATACTTCACTCCATTTTTACTGTATCCCTTGGACATTCTTATTGACGATGAAACACAGAAATTGCATCGGAATTAAATACAAAAGGCACAATGCCGACTTAAGGACAAGAAGACTGACTGTTCTTACTGACTATGCCTTTGAACCATTCCTGTGACACAAGCTATAGATTCCGATGCTTCACTTCACGTTTACTGTATCCCTCTGACGTTCTTATTGACGATGAAACACAGAAGTTGCATCGGAATTAAATACAAAAGGCACAATGCCGACTTAAGTACAAGAAGATTGACTCTTCTTACTGTCTATGTTTTGAACCATTCCATTGACACTAGTTATAGATTCCGATGCTTCACTCCAGGTTTACTGTATCCCTTGGACGTTCTTATTGACGATGAAACACAGAAATTGCATCGGAATTAAATAGAAAAGGCACAATGAAGACTTAAGTACAAGAAGACTGACTCTTCTTACTGACTATGTTTTGAACCATTCCTGTGACACTAGTTAAAGTTTCCGATCCTTCACTCCTATTTTACTGTATCCCTTGGACCTTCTTATTGACGACGAAACACAGAAATTGCATTGGAATTAAATACAAGAGGCACAATGTCGACTTATGGACAAGGAGACTGACTCTTCTCACTGACTATGATTTGAACCATTCCTGTGACACTAGTTATAGATTCCGATGCTTCACTTCAGGTTTACTGTATCCCTCTGACCTTCGTATTGACGATGAAACACAGAAATTGCATCGGAATTAAATACAAAACGCACAATGCCGACTTAAGTACAAGAAGACTGACTCTTCTTACTGTCTATGTTTGAAACATTCCTGTGACACTAGTTATAGATTCCGATCCTTCACTTCAGGTTTACTGTATCCCTCTGACCTTCTCATTACCGGTGAAACACAGAAATTGCATCGGAATTAAATACGAAAGGCACAATGCCAACTTAAGTACAAGAAGACTAACTCTCCTTACTGACTATGATTTGACCCATTCCTGTGACACAAGTTATAGATTCCGATGCTTAACTTCAGGTTTACTGTATCCCTCTGACCTTCTTATTGACGATGAAACACAGAAATTGCATCGGAACTAAATCCGAAAGGCACAATGCCAACTTAAGTACAAGAAGACTGACTCTTCTTACTGACTATGGTTTGAACCATTTCTGTGACACTAGCTATGGATTCCGATGCTTCACTTCAGGTTTACTGTATCCCTCTGACCTTCTTATTGACGATGAAACACGGAAATAACCTCGGAATTAAATGGAAAAGGCTCAATGCCGACTTAAGTACATGAAGACTGATTCTTCTTACTGTCTATGTTTTTAACCATTCCTGTGAAACTAGTTGTTGAATCCGATGCTTCACTTCAGGTTTACAGTATTTCTTGGACCTTCTTATTGACGATGAAACACAGACATTGCATCGGAATAAAATACAAAAGACACAATGCCGACTTAAGTACAAGAAGACTGACCCTTCCAACTGTCTATGTTTTGAACCACTCCTGTGACACTAGTTATAGATTCCGATGCTTCACTTCAGGTTTACTGTATCCCTCTGACCGTCTTATTGACAATGAAACTCAGAAATTGCATCGGAATTAATTAGAAAATGTACAATGCTGACTTAAGTACTAGAAGACTGACTCTTCCTACTGTCTATTTTTGAACCATTCCTGAGACACTAGTTATAGATTCCGATATTGACTCATCTTACTGTCTATGTTTTGAACCGTCCCTGTGACACTAGATATAGATTCCAATGCATCACTCCAGGTTTACTGTATCCCTTGGACCTTCTTATTGACGATGAAGCAAAGAAATTGCATCGGAATTAAATACAAAAGGCACAATGCCGACTTAAATACAAGAAGGCTGACTCTGCTTACTGACTGTTTTGACTCATTCCTGTGACACTACTTATGGATTCCGAATCTTCACTTCAGGTTAAATGTATCCCTCTGACCTTCTTATTGACGATGAAACACGGAAATAACATCGGAATTAAATGGAAAAGGCTCAATGCCGACTTAAGTACATGAAGACTGATTCTTCTTACTGTCTATGTTTTGAACCATTCCTGTGAAACTAGTTGGAGAATCCGATGCTTCACTTCAGGTTTACTGTATCCCTCTGACCGTCTTATTGACAATGAAACACAGAAATTGCATCGGAATTAATTAGAAAATGTACAATGCTGACTTAAGTACTAGAAGACTGACTCTTCCTACTGTCTATTTTTGAACCATTCCTGAGACACTAGTTATAGATTCCGATATTGATTCATCTAACTGTCTATGTTTTGAAAAGTCCCTGTGACACTACTTATGGATTCCGATGCTTCACTTCAGGTTAACTGTATCCCTCTGACCTTCTTATTGACGATAAAACACAGAAATTGCATCGGAATTAAATACAAAAGGCACAATGCCGTATTAAGTACAAGAAGACTGACTCTTCTTACTGTCTATTTTTGAACCAGTCCTGTGACACTAGTTATAGACTCTGATGCTTCACTCCAGGTTTACTGTATCCCACAACCCTTCTTATTGACGATGAACCACAGATACTGCATCGGAATAAAATGCAAAGGGCACAAAGCTGACTTAAGTAAGAGAAGACTGACTCTTCTTACTGTCTATGATTTGAACCATTCCTGTGACACTAGTTATAGATTCCGATGCTACACTCCAGGTTTACAGTATCCCTTGGACCTTCTTATTGACGATGAAGCACAGAAATTGCATCGGAATTAAATACAAAAGGCAAATTGCCGACATAAGTACACGAAGACTGACTCTTCTTACTGTCTATGTTTTGAACCATTCCTGTGACACTAGTTATAGATTCCGATGCTTCACTTCAGGTTTACTGTATCCCATGGACCGTCTTATTGACGATGAAACAAAGATATTGCATCGGAATTCAATACAAAATGCACAATGCCGACTTAACTACAAGAAAACTGACTCTTCTTACTGACTATGCTTTGAACCATTCCTGTGACACTAGTTATAGATTCCGATGCTTAACTTCAGGATTAATGTATCCCTCTGACCTTCTTAGTGACAATGAAACACAGAAATTGCATCGGAATTAAATACAAAATGCAAAATGCCGACTTAAGTACAAGAAGACTGACTCTTCTTACTCTTCATGATTTGAACCATTCCTGTGTCACTAGTTATAGATTCCGATGCTTCACTCCAGGTTTACTGTATCACTTGGACCTTCTTATTGACGATGAAACACAGAAATTGCATCGGAATTAAATACAAAAGGTACAATGCCGACTTAAGGACAAGAAGACTGACTCTTCTTACTGACTATGCATTTGAACCATTCCTGTGACACTAGCTATAGATTCCGATGCTTCACTTCAGGTTTACTATATCCCTCTGACGTTCTTATTGACGATGAAACACAGATGTTGCATCGGAATTAAATACAAAAGGTACAATGCCGACTTAAGTTCAAGAAGATTGACTCTTCTTACTGTCTATGTTTTGAACCATTCGATTGACACTAGTTATAGGTTCCGATGCTTCACTCCAGGTTTACTGTATCCCTTGGACGTTCTTATTGACGATGAAACACAGAAATTGCATCGGAATTAAATAGAAAAGGCACAATGAAGACTTAAGTACAAGAAGACTGACTCTTTTTACTGTCTATGTTTGAAACATTCCTGTGACACTAGTTATAGATTCCGAAGCTTCACTTCAGGTTTACTGTATCCCTCTGACCTTCTCATTGCCGGTGAAACACAGAAATTGCATCGAAATTAAATACGAAAGGCACAATGCCAAATTAAGTAAAAGAAGACTGACTCATCTTAGTGACTATGATTTGACCCATTCCTGTGACACAAGTTATAAATTCCGATGCTTCACTTCAGGTTTACTGAAGCCCTCTGACCTTTTTATTGACGATGAAACACAGAAATAGCATCGGAATTAAATAGAAAATGCACAATGCCGCCTGAAGTTCTAGAAGACTGACTCTTGTTACTGACTATGTTTTGAACCTTTCCTGTGACACTAGTTATGGATTCCGAAGCTTCACTTCAGGTGAATTGTATCCCTCTGACCTTCTTATTGACGATGAACCACAGAAATTGCATCGGAATTAAATACAAAAGGCACAATGCCGAATTAAGTACAAGAAGACTGACTCTTCTTACTGTCTATTTTTGATCCAGTCCTGTGACACTAGTTATAGACTCCGATGCGTCAGTCCAGGTTTACTGTATCCCATGGACCTTCTTATTGACGATGAATCACAGAAATTGCATCGGAATAAAATGCAAAGGTCACAATGCCGACTTAAGTAAGAGAAGACTGAGTCTTCTTACTGTCTATGATTTGAACCATTCCTGTGACATTAGTTATAGATTCCGATGCTTCACTCCAGGTTTACTGTATCCCTTGGACCATCCTATTAACGATGAAACACAGAAATTGCAACAGAATTAAATAGAAAATGCACAATGATGCCTTAAGTACAAGAAGACTGACTCTTCTTACTGACTATGTTTTGAACCATTCCTGTGACACTAGTTATAGATTCCGATGCTTCACTTCAGGATTATTGTATCCCTCTGACCTTCTTATTGACAATGAAACACAGAAATTGCATCGGAATTTAATACAAAAGGCACAATGCCTACTTAAGTACAAGAAGACTGACTCTTCTTACTGTCTATGTTTTGAACCATCCCTGTGATACTAGTTATAGATTCCGATGCTTCACTTGAGGTTTACTGTATCCCTTGCACCTTCTTATTGACGATGAAACACAGAAATTGCATCGGAATTAAATACAAAAGGCAAAATGCCAACTTAAGTACAGAAGACTGACTCTTCTTACTTTCTATGTTTTGAACCATTCCTGTGACACTAGTTATAGATTCCGATGCTTCACTCCAGGATTACTGTATCCCTTGGACCTTCATATTGACGATGAAACACAGATATTGCATCGGAATTAAATACAAAAGGCACAATGCCGCCTTATGGGCAAGAAGACTGACTCTTCCTACTGTCTATGTTTTGAGCCATTCCTGAGACACTAGTTATAGATTCCGATGCTTCACTTCAGGTTTACTGTATCCCTTGGACCGTCTTATTGACGATGAAACAAAGATATTGCATCGGAATTCAATACAAAAGGCACAATGCCGACTTAAGTACTAGATGACTGACTCTTCCTACTGTCTATGTTTTGAACCATTCCTGAGACACTAGTTATAGATTCCGATGCTTCACTTCAGGTTTACTGTATCCCTTGGACCGTCTTATTGACGATGAAACAAAGATATTGCATCGGAATTCAATACAAAAGGCACAATGCCGACTTAACTACAAGAAAACTGACTCTTCTTACTGAGTATTCTTTGAACCATTCCTGTGACACTAGTTATAGATTCCGATGCTTAACTTCAGGATTACTGTATCCCTCTGACCTTCTTAGTGACAATGAAACACAGAAATTGCATCGGAAATAAAAAGAAAACACAATGCCGACTTATGTACATGAAGACTGACTCTTCTTACTGACTATGGTTTAAACCATTTCTGTGACACTAGCTATGGATTCCGATGTTTCACTTCAGGTTTACTGTATCCCTCTGACCTTCTTATTGACGATGAAACACAGATATAACCTCGGAATTAAATGGAAAAGGCACAATGCCGACTTAAGTCCATGAAGACTGATTCTTCTTACTGACTATGTTTTGAACCATTCCTGTGACACTAGTTGTAGAATCCGATGCTTCACTTCAGGTTTATAGTATCCTTTGGACCTTCTTATTGACGATGAAACACAGACATTGCATCGGAATTAAATACAAAAGACACAATGCCGACTTAAGTACAAGAAGACTGACCCTTCCAACTGTCTATGTTTTGAACCACTCCTGTGACACTAGTTATAGATTCCAATGCTTCACTTCAGGTTTACTGTATCCCTCTGATCGTCTTATTGACAATGAAACACAGAAATTGCATCGGAATTAAATAGAAAGTGTACAATGCTGACTTAAGTACTAGAAGACTGACTCTTCCTACTGTCTATTTTTGAACCAGTCCTGTGACACTAGTTATAGATTCCGGTGCTTCACTTCAGGTTTACTGTATCCCTTGCACCGTCTTATTGACGATGAAACAAAGATATTGCATCGGAATTCAATACAAAAGGCACAATGCCGACTTAACTACAAATAGACTGACTCTTCTTACTAACTATGTTTTGAACCGTCCCTGTGACACTTGATATAGATTCCGATGCTTCACTCCAGGTTTACTGTATCCCTTGGACCTTCTTATTGAAGATGAAGCACAGAAATTGCATCGGAATTAAATACAAAAGGCACAATGCCGACTTAAATACAAGAAGACTGACTCTTCTTACTGACTATGTTTGACTCATTCCTGTGAAACTACTTATGGATTCCGAATCTTCACTTCAGGTTAAATGTATCCCTCTGACCTTCTTATTGACTATGAAACACAGAAATTGCATCGGAATTAAATACAAAAGGCACAATGCCGAATTAAGTACAAGAAGACTGACTCTTCTGACTGTCTATTTTTGAACCAGTCCTGTGACACTAGTTATAGATTCCGATGCTTCACTCCAGGTTTACTGTATCCCTAGGACCTTCTTATTGACGATGAAACACAGAAATTGCATCGGAATTAAATACAAAATGCAAAATGCCGACTTAAGTACAAGAAGACTGACTCTTCTTACTCTCTATGATTTGAACCATTCCTGTGACACTAGTTATAGATTCCGATGCTTCACTCCATTTTTACTGTATCCCTTGGACATTCTTATTGACGATGAAACACAGAAATTGCATCGGAATTAAATACAAAAGGCACAATGCCGACTTAAGGACAAGAAGACTGACTGTTCTTACTGACTATGCCTTTGAACCATTCCTGTGACACAAGCTATAGATTCCGATGCTTCACTTCACGTTTACTGTATCCCTCTGACGTTCTTATTGACGATGAAACACAGAAGTTGCATCGGAATTAAATACAAAAGGCACAATGCCGACTTAAGTACAAGAAGATTGACTCTTCTTACTGTCTATGTTTTGAACCATTCCATTGACACTAGTTATAGATTCCGATGCTTCACTCCAGGTTTACTGTATCCCTTGGACGTTCTTATTGACGATGAAACACAGAAATTGCATCGGAATTAAATAGAAAAGGCACAATGAAGACTTAAGTACAAGAAGACTGACTCTTCTTACTGACTATGTTTTGAACCATTCCTGTGACACTAGTTAAAGTTTCCGATCCTTCACTCCTATTTTACTGTATCCCTTGGACCTTCTTATTGACGACGAAACACAGAAATTGCATTGGAATTAAATACAAGAGGCACAATGTCGACTTATGGACAAGGAGACTGACTCTTCTCACTGACTATGATTTGAACCATTCCTGTGACACTAGTTATAGATTCCGATGCTTCACTTCAGGTTTACTGTATCCCTCTGACCTTCTTATTGACGATGAAACACAGAAATTGCATCGGAATTAAATACAAAACGCACAATGCCGACTTAAGTACAAGATGACTGACTCTTCTTACTGTCTATGTTTGAAACATTCCTGTGACACTAGTTATAGATTCCGATTCTTCACTTCAGGTTTACTGTATCCCTCTGACCTTCTCATTACCGGTGAAACACAGAAATTGCATCGGAATTAAATACGAAAGGCACAATGCCAACTTAAGTACAAGAAGACTAACTCTCCTTACTGACTATGATTTGACCCATTCCTGTGACACAAGTTATAGATTCCGATGCTTAACTTCAGGTTTACTGTATCCCTCTGACCTCCTTATTGACGATGAAACACAGAAATAGCATCGGAATTAAATAGAAAAGGCACAATGCCGACTTAAGTACAATAAGACTGACTCTTCTTACTGTCTATGGTTTGAACCATTCCTGTGACACTAGTTGTAGTTTCCGATGCTTCACTTGAGGTTAACTGTATCCCATGGACCTTCTTATTGACGATGAAACACAGAACTTGCATCGGAATAAAATGCAAAGGGCACAATGCCGACTTAAGTAAGAGAAGACTGACTCTTCTTACTGTCTATGATTTGAACTATTCCTGTGACATTAGTTATAGATTCCGATGCTTCACTCCAGGTTTACTGTATCCCTTGGACCATCCTATTAACGATGAAACACAGAAATTGCAACAGAATTAAATAGAAAATGCACAATGATGACTTAAGTACAAGAAGACTGACTTTTCTTACTGACTATGTTTTGAACCATTCCTGTGACACTAGTTATAGATTCCGATGCTTCACTTCAGGATTACTGTATCCCTCTTACCTTTTTATTGACAATGAAACACAGAAATTGCATCGGAATTTAATACAAAAGGCACAATGCCTACTTAAGTACAAGAAGACTGACTCTTCTTACTGTCTATGTTTTGAACCATCCCTGTGATACTAGTTATAGATTCCGATGCTTCACTTGAGGCTTACTGTATCCCTTGCACCTTCTTATTGACGATGAAACACAGAAATTGGATCGGAATTAAATACAAAAGGCAAAATGCCAACATAAGTACAGAAGACTGACTCTTCTTACTTTCTATGTTTTGAACCATTCCTGTGACACTAGTTATAGATTCCGATGCTTCACTCCAAGATTACTGAATCCCTTGGACCTTCTTATTGACGATGAAACACAGATATTGCATCGGAATTAAATACAAAAGGCACAATGCCGCCTTATGGACAAGAAGACTGACTCTTCCTACTGTCTATGTTTTGAACCATTCCTGAGACACTAGTTATAGATTCCGATGCTTCACTTCAGGTTTACTGTATCCCTTGGACCGTCTTATTGACGATGAAACAAAGATATTGCATCGGAATTCAATACAAAAGGCACAATGCCAACTTAAGTACTAGATGACTGACTCTTCCTACTGTCTATGTTTTGAACCATTCCTGAGACACTAGTTATAGATTCCGATGCTTCACTTCAGGTTTACTGTATCCCTTGGACCGTCTTATTGACGATGAAACAAAGATATTGCATCGGAATTGAATACAAAAGACACAATGCCGGCTTCAGTACAAGAGGACTGACTCTTCCAACTGTCTATGTTTTGAACCATTCCTGTGACACTGGTTATAGATTCCGATGCTTCACTTCAGGTTTACTGTATCCCTCTGACCGGCTTATTGACGATGAAACACAGAAATTGCATCGGAACTAAATACGAAAGGCACAATGCCAACTTAAGTACAAGAAGACTGACTCTTCTTACTGACTATGGTTTGAACCATTACTGTGACACTAGCTATGGATTCCGATGAATCACTTCAGGTTTACTGTATCCCTCTGACCTTCTTATTGACGATGAAACACAGAAATAACCTCGGAATTAAATGGAAAAGGCACAATGCCGACTTAAGTACATGAAGACTGATTCTTCTTACTGTCTATGTTTTGAACCAATCCTGTGACACTAGTTGTAGAATCCGATGCTTCACTTCAGGTTTACTGTATCCTTTGGACCTTCTTATTGACGATGAAACACAGACATTGCATCGGAATTAAATACAAAAGACACAATGCCGACTTAAGTACAACATGACTGACCCTTCCAACTGTCCATGTTTTGAACCACTCCTGTGACACTAGTTATAGATTCCGATGCTTCACTTCAGGTTTACTGTATCCCTCTGACCGTCTTATTGACAATGAAACACAGAAATTGCATCGGAATTAAATAGAAAGCTTACATTCCTGACTTAAGTACTAGAAGACTGACTCTTCCTACTGTCTATTTTTGAACCATTCCTGAGACACTAGTTATAGATTCCGGTGCTTCACTTCAGGTTTACTGTATCCCTTGCACCGTCTCATTGACGATGAAACAAAGATATTGCATCGGAATTCAATACAAAAGGCACAATGCCGACCCAACTACAAGAAGATTGACTCTTCTTACTAACTATGCTTTGAACCATTCCTGTCACACTAGTTATAGATTCCGATGCTTAACTTCAGGATTACTGTATCCCTCTGACCTTCTTAGTGACGATGAAACACGGAAATTGCATCGGAAATAAATACAAAAACACAATGCCGACTTAAGTACAAGTGTATTGACTCATCTTACTGTCTATGTTTTGAACCGTCCCTGTGACACTAGATATAGATTCCGATGCTTCACTCCAGGTTAACTGTATCCCTTGGACCTTCTTATTGACGATGAAGCACATAAATTGCATCGGAATTAAATACAAAAGGCACAATGCCGACTTAAATACAAGAAGACTGACTCTTCTTACTGACTATGTTTGACTCATTCCTGTGACACTACTTATGGATTCCGAATCTTCACTTCAGGTTAAATGTATCCCTCTGACCTTCTTATTGACTATGAAGCACAGAAATTGCATCGGAATTAAATACAAAAGGCACAATGCCGAATTAAGTACAAGAAGACTGACTCTTCTTACTGTATATTTTTGAACCAGTCCTGTGACACTAGTTATAGATTCCGATGCTTCACTCCAGGTTTACTGTATCCCTTGGACCTTCTTATTGACGATGAAACACAGAAATTGCATCGGAATTAAATACAAAATGCAAAATGCCGACTTAAGTACAAGAAGACTGACTCTTCTTACTCTCTATGATTTGAACCATTCCTGTGACACTAGTTATAGATTCCGATGCTTCACTCCAGGTTTACTGTATCCCTTGGACCTTCTTATTGACGATGAAACACAGAAATTGCATCAGAATTAAATACAAAAGGCACAATGCCGACTTAAGGACAAGAAGACTGACTGTTCTTACTGACTATGCCTTTGAACCATTCCTGTGACACTAGCTATAGATTCCGATGCTTCACTTCAGGTTTACTGTATCCCTCTGACGTTTTTATTGACGATGAAACACAGAAGTTGCATCGGAATTAAATACAAAAGGCACAATGCCGTGTTAAGTACAAGAAGATTGACTCTTCTTACTGTCTATGTTTTGAACCATTCCATTGACACTACTTATAGATTCCGATGCTTCACTCCAGGTTTACTGTATCCCTTGGACGTTCTTATTGACGATGAAACACAGAAATTGCATCGGAATTAAAAAGAAAAGGCACAATGCCGACTTAAGTAAGAGAAGACTGACTCTTCTTACTGTCTATGATTTGAACTATTCCTCTGACATTAGTTATAGATTCCGATGCTTCACTCCAGGTTTACTGTATCCCTTGGACCATCCTATTAACGATGAAACACAGAAATTGCAACAGAATTAAATAGAAAATGCACAATGATGACTTAAGTACAAGAAGACAGACTTTTCTTACTGACTATGTTTTGAACCATTCCTGTGACACTAGTTATAGATTCCGATGCTTCACTTCAGGATTACTGTATCCCTCTTACCTTTTTATTGACAATGAAACACATAAATTGCATCGGAATTTAATACAAAAGGCACAATGCCTACTTAAGTACAAGAAGACTGACTCTTCTTACTGTCTATGTTTTGAACCATCCCTGTGATACTAGTTATAGATTCCGATGCTTCACTTGAGGCTTACTGTATCCCTTGCACCTTCTTATTGACGATGAAACACAGAAATTGGATCGGAATTAAATACAAAAGGCAAAATGCCAACTTAAGTACAGAAGACTGACTCTTCTTACTTTCTATGTTTTGAACCATTCCTGTGACACTAGTTATAGATTCCGATGCTTCACTCCAGGATTACTGAATCCCTTGGACCTTCTTATTGACGATGAAACACAGATATTGCATCGGAATTAAACACAAAAGGCACAATGCCGCCTTATGGACAAGAAGACTGACTCTTCCTACTGTCTATGTTTTGAACCATTCCTGAGACACTAGTTATAGATTCCGATGCTTCACTTCAGGTTTACTGTATCCCTTGGACCGTCTTATTGACGATGAAACAAAGATATTGCATCGGAATTCAATACAAAAGGCACAATGCCAACTTAAGTACTAGATGACTGACTCTTCCTACTGTCTATGTTTTGAACCATTCCTGAGACACTAGTTATAGATTCCGATGCTTCACCTCAGGATTACTGTATCCCTTGGACCGTCTTATTGACAATGAAACAAAGATATTGCATCGGAATTCAATACAAAAGACACAATGCCGACTTCAGTACAAGAAGACTGACTCTTCCAACTGTCTATGTTTTGAACCATTCCTGTGACACTGGTTATAGATTCCGATGCTTCACTTCAGGTTTACTGTATCCCTCCGACCGGCTTATTGACGATGAAACACAGAAATTGCAGCGGAACTAAATACGAAAGGCACAATGCCAACTTAAGTACAAGAAGACTGACTCTTCTTACTGACTATGGTTTGAACCATTTCTGTGACACTAGCTATGGATTCCGATGCATCACTTCAGGTTTACTGTATCCCTCTGACCTTCTTATTGACGATGAAACACAGAAATAACCTCGGAATTAAATGGAAAAGGCACAATGCCGACTTAAGTACATGAAGACTGATTCTTCTTACTGTCTATGTTTTGAACCAATCCTGTGACACTAGTTGTAGAATCCGATGCTTCACTTCAGGTTTACTGTATCCTTTGGACCTTCTTATTGACGATGAAACACAGACATTGCATCGGAATTAAATACAAAAGACACAATGCCGACTTAAGTACAACTTGACTGACCCTTCCAACTGTCTATGTTTTGAACCACTCCTGTGACACTAGTTATAGATTCCCGTGCTTCACTTCAGGTTTACTGTATCCCTCTGACCGTCTTATTGACAATGAAACACAGAAATTGCATCGGAATTAAATAGAAAGTGTACATTGCTGACTTAAGTACTAGAAGACTGACTCTTCCTACTGTCTATTTTTGAACCATTCCTGAGACACTAGTTATAGATTCCGGTGCTTCACTTCAGGATTACTGTATCCCTTGCACCGTCTTATTGACGATGAAACAAAGATATTGCATCGGAATTCAATACAAAAGGCACAATGCCGACCTAACTACAAGAAGACTGACTCTTCTTACTAACTATGCTTTGAACCATTCCTGTCACACTAGTTATAGATTCCGATGCTTAACTTCAGGATTACTGTATCCCTCTGACCTTCTTAGTGACGATGAAACATAGAAATTGCATCTGAAATAAATACAAAAACACAATGCCGACTTAAGTACAAGTGTATTGACTCATCTTACTGTCTATGTTTTGAACCGTCCCTGTGACACTAGATATAGATTCCGATGCTTCACTCCAGGTTAACTGTATCCCTTGGACCTTCTTATTGACGATGAAGCACATAAATTGCATCGGAATTAAATACAAAAGGCACAATGCCGACTTAAATACAAGAAGACTGACTCTTCTTACTGACTATGTTTGACTCATTCCTGTGACACTACTTATGGATTCCGAATCTTCACTTCAGGTTAAATGTATCCCTCTGACCTTCTTATTGACTATGAAGCACAGAAATTGCATCGGAATTAAATACAAAAGGCACAATGCCGAATTAAGTACAAGAAGACTGACTCTTCTTACTGTATATTTTTGAACCAGTCCTGTGACACTAGTGATAGATTCCGATGCTTCACTCCAGGTTTACTGTATCCCTTGGACCTTCTTATTGACGATGAAACACAGAAATTGCATCGGAATTAAATACAAAATGCAAAATGCCGACTTAAGTACAAGAAGACTGACTCTTCTTACTCTCTATGATTTGAACCATTCCTGCGACACTAGTTATAGATTCCGATGCTTCACTCCAGGTTTACTGTATCCCTTGGACCTTCTTATTGACGATGAAACACAGAAATTGCATCAGAATTAAATACAAAAGGCACAATGCCGACTTAAGGACAAGAACACTGACTGTTCTTACTGACTATGCCTTTGAACCATTCCTGTGACACTAGCTATAGATTCCGATGCTTCACTTCAGGTTTACTGTATCCCTCTGACGTTTTTATTGACGATGAAACACAGAAGTTGCATCGGAATTAAATACAAAAGGCACAATGCCGTGTTAAGTACAAGAAGATTGACTCTTCTTACTGTCTATGTTTTGAACCATTCCATTGACACTACTTATAGATTCCGATGCTTCACTCCAGGTTTACTGTATCCCTTGGACGTTCTTATTGACGATGAAACACAGAAATTGCATCGGAATTAAAAAGAAAAGGCACAATGCCGACTTAAGTAAGAGAAGACTGACTCTTCTTACTGTCTATGATTTGAACTATTCCTGTGACATTAGTTATAGATTCCGATGCTTCACTCCAGGTTTACTGTATCCCTTGGACCATCCTATTAACGATGAAACACAGAAATTGCAACAGAATTAAATAGAAAATGCACAATGATGACTTAAGTACAAGAAGACAGACTTTTCTTACTGACTATGTTTTGAACCATTCCTGTGACACTAGTTATAGATTCCGATGCTTCACTTCAGGATTACTGTATCCCTCTTACCTTTTTATTGACAATGAAACACATAAATTGCATCGGAATTTAATACAAAAGGCACAATGCCTACTTAAGTACAAGAAGACTGACTCTTCTTACTGTCTATGTTTTGAACCATCCCTGTGATACTAGTTATAGATTCCGATGCTTCACTTGAGGCTTACTGTATCCCTTGCACCTTCTTATTGACGATGAAACACAGAAATTGGATCGGAATTAAATACAAAAGGCAAAATGCCAACTTAAGTACAGAAGACTGACTCTTCTTACTTTCTATGTTTTGAACCATTCCTGTGACACTAGTTATAGATTCCGATGCTTCACTCCAGGATTACTGAATCCCTTGGACCTTCTTATTGACGATGAAACACAGATATTGCATCAGAATTAAACACAAAAGGCACAATGCCGCCTTATGGACAAGAAGACTGACTCTTCCTACTGTCTATGTTTTGAACCATTCCTGAGACACTAGTTATAGATTCCGATGCTTCACTTCAGGTTTACTGTATCCCTTGGACCGTCTTATTGACGATGAAACAAAGATATTGCATCGGAATTCAATACAAAAGGCACAATGCCAACTTAAGTACTGGATGACTGACTCTTCCTACTGTCTATGTTTTGAACCATTCCTGAGACACTAGTTATAGATTCCGATGCTTCACCTCAGGATTACTGTATCCCTTGGACCGTCTTATTGACAATGAAACAAAGATATTGCATCGGAATTCAATACAAAAGACACAATGCCGACTTCAGTACAAGAAGACTGACTCTTCCAACTGTCTATGTTTTGAACCATTCCTGTGACACTGGTTATAGATTCCGATGCTTCACTTCAGGTTTACTGTATCCCTCCGACTGGCTTATTGACGATGAAACACAGAAATTGCAGCGGAACTAAATACGAAAGGCACAATGCCAACTTAAGTACAAGAAGACTGACTCTTCTTACTGACTATGGTTTGAACCATTTCTGTGACACTAGCTATGGATTCCGATGCATCACTTCAGGTTTACTGTATCCCTCTGACCTTCTTATTGACGATGAAACACAGAAATAACCTCGGAATTAAATGGAAAAGGCACAATGCCGACTTAAGTACATGAAGACTGATTCTTCTTACTGTCTATGTTTTGAACCAATCCTGTGACACTAGTTGTAGAATCCGATGCTTCACTTCAGGTTTACTGTATCCTTTGGACCTTCTTATTGACGATGAAACACAGACATTGCATCGGAATTAAATACAAAAGACACAATGCCGACTTAAGTACAACTTGACTGACCCTTCCAACTGTCTATGTTTTGAACCACTCCTGTGACACTAGTTATAGATTCCCGTGCTTCACTTCAGGTTTACTGTATCCCTCTGACCGTCTTATTGACAATGAAACACAGAAATTGCATCGGAATTAAATAGAAAGTGTACATTGCTGACTTAAGTACTAGAAGACTGACTCTTCCTACTGTCTATTTTTGAACCATTCCTGAGACACTAGTTATAGATTCCGGTGCTTCACTTCAGGTTTACTGTATCCCTTGCACCGTCTTATTGACGATGAAACAAAGATATTGCATCGGAATTCAATACAAAAGGCACAATGCCGACCTAACTACAAGAAGACTGACTCTTCTTACTAACTATGCTTTGAACCATTCCTGTCACACTAGTTATAGATTCCGATGCTTAACTTCAGGATTACTGTATCCCTCTGACCTTCTTAGTGACGATGAAACATAGAAATTGCATCTGAAATAAATACAAAAACACAATGCCGACTTAAGTACAAGAGTATTGACTCATCTTACTGTCTATGTTTTGAACCGTCCCTGTGACACTAGATATAGATTCCGATGCTTCACTCCAGGTTAACTGTATCCCTTGGACCTTCTTATTGACGATGAAGCACATAAATTGCATCGGAATTAAATACAAAAGGCACAATGCCGACTTAAATACAAGAAGACTGACTCTTCTTACTGACTATGTTTGACTCATTCCTGTGACACTACTTATGGATTCCGAATCTTCACTTCAGGTTAAATGTATCCCTCTGACCTTCTTATTGACTATGAAGCACAGAAATTGCATCGGAATTAAATACAAAAGGCACAATGCCGAATTAAGTACAAGAAGACTGACTCTTCTTACTGTATATCTTTGAACCAGTCCTGTGACACTAGGTATAGATTCCGATGCTTCACTCCAGGTTTACTGTATCCCTTGGACCTTCTTATTGACGATGAAACACAGAAATTGCATCGGAATTAAATACAAAATGCAAAATGCCGACTTAAGTACAAGAAGACTGACTCTTCTTACTGTCTATGTTTTGAACCATTCCATTGACTCTACTTATAGATTCCGATGCTTCACTCCAGGTTTACTGTATCCCTTGGACGTTCTTATTGACGATGAAGCACAGAAATTGCATCGGAATTAAATAGAAAAGGCACAATGAAGTCTTAAGTACAGGAAGACTGACTCTTCTTACTGACTATGTTTTGAACCGTTCCTGTGACACTAGTTATAGTTTCCGATGCTTCACTCCTATTTTACTGTATCCCTTGGACCTTCTTATTGACGACGAAACACAGAAATTGCATTGGAATTAAATACAAGAGGCACAATGTCGACTTATGGACAAGGAGACTGACTCTTCTCACTGACTATGTTTTGAACCATTCCTGTGACACAAGTTATAGATTCCGATGCTTCACTTCAGGTTTACTGTATCCCTCTGACCTTCTTATTGACGATGAAACACAGATATTGCATCGGAATTAAATACAAAAGGCACAATGACGACTTAAGTACAAGAAGACTGACTCTTCTTACTGTCTATGTTTGAAACATTCCTGTGACACTAGTTATAGATTCCGATGCTTCACTTCAGGTTTACTGTATCCCTCTGACCTTCTCATTACCGGTGAAACACAGAAATTGCATCGGAATTAAATACGAAAGGCACAATGCCAACTGAAGTACAAGAAGACTAACTCTTCTTACTGACTGTGATTTGACCCATTCCTGTGACACAAGTTATAGATTCCGATGCTTCACTTCAGGTTTACTGTATCCCTCTGACCTTCTTATTGACGATGAAACACAGAAATACCGTCGGAATTAAATAGAAAAGGCACAATGCCGACTTAAGTACAATAAGACTGATTCTTCTAACAGTCTATGGTTTGAACCATTCCTGTGACACTAGTTGTAGTTTCCGATGCTTCACTTCAGGTTAACTGTATCCCTTGGACCTTCTTATTGACGATGAAACACAGAAATTGCATCGGAATTAAATACAAAAGACCCAATGCCGACTTAAGTACAAGAAGACTGCCTCTTCCAACTGTATATGTTTTGAACCATTCCTGTGACACTAGTTATAGATTCCGATGCTTCACTGTGGGTTTACTGTATCCCTCTGACCGTCTTATTGACGATGAAACACAGAATTTGCATCGGAATTAGATAGAAAAAGCACATTGCCGACTTAAGTTCTAGAAGACTGACTCTTCTTACTGACTATGATTTGAACCATTCCTGTGACACTAGTTATGGATTCCGAAGCTTCCCTTCAGGTTAATTGTATCCCTCTGACCTTCTTATTGACGATGAAACACAGAAACAGCATCGGAATTAAATACAAAAGGCACAATGCCGAATTAAGTACAAGAAGACTGACACTTCTTACTGTCTATTTTTGACCAGTCCTGTGACACTAGTTATAGACTCCGATGCTTCACTCCAGGTTTACTGTATCCCATGGACCTTCTTATTGACGATGAAACACAGAACTTGCATCGGAATAAAATGCAAAGGGCACAATGCCAACTTAAGTACAGAAGACTGACTCTTCTTACTTTCTATGCTTTGAACCATTCCTGTGACACTAGTTATAGATTCCGATGCTTCACTCCAGGATTACTGTATCCCTTGGACCTTCTTATTGACGATGAAACACAGATATTGCATCGGAATTAAATACAAAAGGCACAATGCCGCCTTGTGTACAAGAAGACTGACTCTTCCTACTGTCTATGCTTTGAAGCATTCCTGGACACAAGTTATAGATTCCGATGCTTCACTTCAGGTTTACTGTATCCCTCTGACCTTCTCATTGCCGGTGAAACACAGAAATTGCATCGGAATTAAATACAAAAGGCACAATGCCGACTTAAGTACAAGAAGACTGACTCTTCTTACTGTCTATGTTTGAAACATTCCTGTGACACTAGTTATAGATTCCGATGCTTCACTTCAGGTTTACTGTATCCCTCTGACCTTCTCATTGCCGGTGAAACACAGAAATTACATCGGAATTAAATACGAAAGGCACAATGCCAACTTAAGTACAAGAAGACTAACTCTTCTTACTGACTATGATTTGACCCATTCCTGTGACACAAGTTATAGATTCCGATGCTTCACTTCAGGTTTACTGTATCCCATGGACCTTCTTATTGACGATGAAACACAGAACTTGCATCGGAATAAAATGCAAAGGGCACAATGCCGACTTAAGTAAGAGAAGACTGACTCTTCTTACTGTCATTGATTTGAACTATTCCTGTGACATTAGTTATAGATTCCGATGCTTCACTCCAGGTTTACTGTATCCCTTGGACCATCCTATTAATGATGAAACACAGAAATTGCAACAGAATTAAATAAAAATGCACAATGATGACTTAAGTACAAGAAGACTAACTTTTCTTAATGACTATGTTTTGAACCATTCCTGTGACACTAGTTGTAGATTCCAATGCTTCACTTCAGAATTACTGTATCCCTCTGACCTTCTTGTTGACGATGATAGACAGAAATTGCATCGGAATTAAATACAAAAGACACAATGCCGACTTAAGTACAAGAAGACTGACTCTTCTAACTTTCTATGCTTTGAACCATTCCTGTGACACTAGTTATTGATTCCGATGCTTCACTCCAGGTTTACTGTATCCCTTGAACCTTCTTATTGACGATGAAACACAGAAATTGCATCGGAATTAAATACAAAAGCAAAATGCCGACTTAAGTACAAGAAGATTGACTCATCTTACTCTCTATGATTTGAACCATTCCTGTGACACTAGTTATAGATTCCGATGCTTCACTCCAGGTTTACTGTATCCCTTGGACATTCTTATTGACAATGAAACACAGAAATTGCATCAGAATTAAATACAAGAGCACAACTCCGACTTAAGGACAAGAAGACTGACTCTTCTTACTGACTATGCCTTTGATCCATTCCTGTGACACTAGCTATAGATTCCGATGCTTCACTTCAGGTTTACTGTATCCCTCTGACGTTCTTATTGACGATGAAACACAGAAGTTGCATCGGAATTAAATACAAAAGGCACAATGCCGACTTAAGTACAAGAAGATTGAGTCTTCTTACTGTCTATGTTTTGAACCATTCCATTGACACTAGTTATAGTTTCCGATGCTTCACTCCAGGTTTACTGTATCCCTTGGACCTTCTCATTGACGATGAAACACAGAAATTGCATTGGAATTAAATACAAGAAGCACAATGCCGACTTATGGACAAGGAGACTGCCTCTTCTCACTGACTATGTTTTGAACAATTCCTGTGACACTAGTTATAGATTCCGATGCTTCACTTCAGGTTTACTGTATCCCTCTGACCTTCTTATTGACGATGAAACACAGAAATTGCATCGGAAATAATACAAAAGGCACAATGCCGACTTAAGTACAAGAAGACTGACCCTTCGTACTGTCTATGTTTGAAACATTCCTGTGACACTAGTTATAGATTCCGATGCTTCACTTCAGGTTTACTGTATCCCTCTGACCTTCTCATTGCCGGTGAAAAACAGAAATTGCATCGGAATTAAATACGAAAGGCACAATGCCAACTTAAGTACAAGATGACTGACTCTTCTTACTGACTATGATTTGACCCATTCCTGTGACACAAGTTATAGTTTCCGATGCTTCACTTCCGGTTTACTGTATCACTTGGACCTTCTTATTGACGATGAAACACAGAAATTGCATCGGAATTAAATACAAAAGACACAATGCCGACTTAAGTACAAGAAGACTGCCTCTTCCAACTGTCTATGTTTTGAACCATTCCTGTGACACTAGTTATAGATTCCGATCCTTCACTTCAGTTTTACTGTATCCCTCTGACCGTCTTATTGACGATGAAACACAGAATTTGCATCGGAATTAAATAGAAAATGCACAAAGCCGACTTAAGTTCTAGAAGACTGACTCTTCTTACTGACTATGTTTTGAACCATTCCTGTGACACTAGTTATGGATTCCGAAGCTTCACTTCAGGTTAACTGTATCCCTGTGACCTTCTTATTGACGACGAAACACAGAAATTGTATCGGAATTAAATACAAAAGGCACAATGCCGAATTAAGTACAAGAAGACTGACTCTTCTTACTGTCTATTTTTGAACCAGTCCTGTGACACTAGTTATAGACTCCGATGCTTCACTCCAGGTTTACTGTATCCCATGGACCTTCTTATTGACGATAAAACACAGAAATTGCATCGGAATAAAATGCAAAGGGCACAATGCCGACTTAAGGAAGAGAAGACTGACTCTTCTTACTGCCTATGATTTTAACCATTCCTGTGACATTAGTTATAGATTCCGATGCTTCACTCCAGGTTTACTGTATCCCTTGGACCATCCTATTAACGATGAAACACAGAAATTGCAACAGAATTAATAGAAAATGCACAATGATGACTTAAGTACAGGAAGACTGACTTTTCTTACTGACTATGTTTTGAACCATTCCTGTGACACTAGTTATAGATTCCGATGCTTCACTTCAGGATTACTGTATCCCTCTGACTTTATTGTTGACAATGAAACACAGAAATTGCATCGGAATTAAATACAAAAGGCACAATGCCGACTTAAGTACAAGAAGACTGACTCTTCTTACTGTCTATGTTTTGAACCATCCCTGTGATACTAGTTATAGATTCCGATGCTTCACTTGAGGTTTACTGTATCCCTTGGACCTTCTTATTGACGATGAAACACAGAAATTGCATCGGAATTAAATACAAAAGGCAAAATGCCAACTTAAGTACAGAGGACTGACTCTTCTTACTTTGTAAGTTTTGAACCATTCCTGTGACACTAGTTATAGATTCCGATGCTTCACTCCAGGATTACTGTATCCCTTGGACCTTCTTATTGACGATGAAACACAGATATTGCATCGGAATTAAATACAAAAGGCACAATGCCGCCTTATGGACAAGAAGAATGACTTTTCTTACTGACTATGTTTTGAACCATTCCTGTGACACTAGCTATAGATTCCGGAGGTTCACTTCAGGTTTACTGTATCCCTCTGACCTTCTTATTGACGATGAAAGACAGAAATTGCATCGGAATTAAATACAAAAGTCACAATGCCGACTTAAGTACAAGAAGATTGACTCTTCTTACTGTCTATGTTTGAACAATCCATTGACACTAGTTATAGATTCCGATGCTTCACCTCCGGTTTACTGTATCCCTTTGACGTTCTAATTGACGATGAAAGACAGAAATTGCATCGAATTAAATAGAAAAGGCACAATGAAGACTTAAGTACAAGAAGACTGACTCTTCTTCCTGACTATGTTTTGAACCATACCTGTGACACTAGTTATAGTTTCCGATGATTCACTTCAGGTTTACTGTATCCCTTGGACCTTCTTTTTGACGATGAAACACAGAAATTGCATCGGAATTAAATACAAAAGGCAAAATGCCGACTTACGTACACGAAGACTGACTCTTCTTACTGTCTTTGTTTTGAACCATTCCTGTGACACTAGTTGTAGATTCCGATGCCACACTCCAGGTTTACTGTATCCCTTGGACATTCTTATTGACGATGAAACACAGTAATTGCATCGGAATTAAATACAAAAGGCACAATGCCGAATTAAGTACAAAAGACTGACTCTTCTTACTGTCTATTTTTGAACCAGTCCTGTGACACTAGCTATAGATTCCGATGCTTCACTTCAGGTTTACTGTATCCCTCTGTCCTTATTGACGATGAAACACAGAAATTGCATCGGAATTAAAATACAAAAGGCACAATGCCGACTTAAGTTCAAGAAGACTGACTCTTCTTACTTTCTATGTTTTTAACCATTCCTGTGTCACTAGTTATTGATTACGATGCTTCACTCCAGGTTTACTGTATCCCTTGGACCTTCTTATTGACGATGAGACACAGAAATTGCATCGGAATTAAATACAAAAGGCAAAATGTCGACTTAATTACAAGAAGACTGACTCCTCTTACTCTCTATGATTTGAACCATTCCTGTGACACTAGTTTTAGATTCCGATGCTTCACTCCAGGTTTACTGTATCCCTTGGACCTTCTTATTGACGATGAAACACAGAAATTGCATCGGAATTAAATACAAAAGGCACAATGCCGACTTAAGGACAAGAAGAATGACTCTTTTTACTGACTATGCCTTTGAACCATTCCTGTGACACTAGCTAAAGATTCCGAAGCTTCACTTCAGGATTACTGTATCCCTCTGACCTTCTTATTGACGATGAAACACAGAAATTGCATCGGAATTAAACACAAAAGGCACAATGCCGACTTAAGTACAAGAAGAATGGCTCTACTTACTGACTATGTCTTTGAACCATTCCTGTGACACTAGCTAAAGATTCCGATGCTTCACTTCAGGATTACTGTATCTCTCTGACCTTCTTATTGACGATGAAAGTCAGAAATAGCATCGGAATTATATAGAAAAGACACAATGCCGACTTAAGTACATGAAGACTGAGTCTTCTTACTCTCTATGTTTTGAACCTTTCCTGTGACACTAGTTGTAGTTTCCGATGCTTTACTTCAGGTTTACTGTATCCCTTGGACCTTCTTATTGACGATGAAACACAGAAATTGCATGGGAATTAAATACAAAAGACACAATGCCGACTTAAGTACAAGAAGACTGACTCTTTCAAATCTCTATGTTTTGAACCAATCCTGTGACACTAGTTATAGATTCCGATGCTTCACTTCAGGTTTACTGTATCCCACTGACCGTCTTATTGACGATGAAACACAGAAATTGCATCGGAATTAAATAGAATATGCACAATGCCAACTTAAGAACTAGAAGACTGACTCTTCTTATTGACTATGTTTTGAACCATTCCTGTGACACTAGTTATGGATTCCGATGCTTCACTTCAGGTTTACTGTATCCCTCTGACCTTCTTATTGACGATGAAACACAGATATAGCATCGGAATTAAATACAAAAGGCACAATGCCGAATTAAGTACAAGAAGACTGACTCTTCTTACGGTCTATTTTTGAACCAGTCGTGTGACACTAGCTATAAATTCCAATGCATCACTTCAGGTTTACTGTATCCCTCTGACCTTCTTATTGACGATGAAACACAGAAATTGCATCGGAATTAAATACAAAAGGCACAATGCCGACTTAAGTACAAGAAGACTGACCCTTCTTACTGTCTATGTTTGAACCATTCCTGTGACAATAGTTATAGATTCCGATGCTCCACTTCAGGTTTCCTGTATCCCTCTGACCTTCTTATTGACGAAGAAACACAAAAATTGCATCGGAATTAAATACAAAAGGCACAATGCCAACTTAAGTACAAGAAGACTGTCTCTTCTTACTGACTATGCTTTGAACCATTCCTGTAGCACTAGTTATAGATTGCGATGCTTCACTTCAGGTTTACGGTATCCCTCTGACCTTCTTATAGACGATGAAACACAGAAATTGCATCGGAATTAAGTACAAAAGGCACAATTTTGACTTAAGTACATGAAGACCGACTCTTCATACTGACTATGATTTGAACCATTAATGTGACGCTAGTTATGGATTCCGATGCTTCACTTGAGGTTTACTGTATCCTTTGGACCTTCTTATTGACGATGAAACACAGATATTGCATCAGAATTCAATACAAAAGGACCAATGCCGACTTCAGGACAAGAAGACTGACTCTTCCTACAGACTACGTTTGAACCATTCTTGTGACACTAGCTATAGATTCCGATGCTTCACTTCAGGTTTACTGTATCCCTCTGACCTTCTTAATGACGATGAAACACAGAAATTGCATCGGAATTAAATACAAAAGGCACAATGCCGAATTAAGTACAAGAACACTGACTCTTCTTACGGTCTATTTTTGAACCAGTCGTGTGACACTAGCTATAAATTCCGATGCATCACTTCAGGTTTACTGTATCCCTCTGACCATCTTATTGACGATGAAACACAGAAATTGCATCGGAATTAAATACAAAACGCACAATGGCGACTTAAGTACAAGAAGACTCACCCTTATTACTGTCTATGTTTGAGCAATTCCTGTGACAATAGTTATAGATTCCGATGCTTCACTTCAGGTTTCCTGTATCCCTCTGACCTTGTTATTGACGATGAAACACAGAAATTGCATCGGAATTAAATACAAAAGGCACAATGCCAACTTAAGTACAAGAAGACTGACTCTTCTTATTGAATATGCTTTGAACCATTCCTGTGGCACTAGTTATAGTTTGCGATGCTTCACTTCAGGTTTACTGTATCCCTCTGACCTTCTTATGGACGATGAAACACAGAAATTGCATCGGAACTAAATACAAAAGGCACAATTTCGACTTAAGTACATGAAGACCGACTCTTCATACTGACTATGTTTTGAACCATTAATGTGACACTAGTTATGGATTCCGATGCTTCACTTGAGGTTTACTGTATCCTTTGGACCTTCTTATTGACGATGAAACACAGATATTTCATCGGAATTCAATACAAAAGGCACAATGCCGACTTCAGGACAAGAAGACTGACTCTTCTTGCAGACTATGTTTGAACCATTCCTGTGACACTAGCTATAGATTCCGATGCTTCACTTCAGGTTTACTGTATCCCTCTGACCTTCTTAATGACGATGAAACACAGAAATTGCATCGGAATTAAATACAAAAGGCACAATGCCGATTTAAGTACAAGAAGACTGTCTTTTCTTACTGTCTATGTTTTGAACCATTCCATTGACACTAGTTATAGATTCCGATGCTTCACTCCAGGTTTACTGTATCCCTTGGACCTTCTTATTGACGATGAAACACAGCAATGGCATCGGAATTAAATAGAAAAGGCACAATGAAGACTTAAGTACAAGAAGACTGACTCTTCTTACTGACTATGTTTTGAACCATTCCTGTGACACTAGTTATAGATTCCGATGCTTCACTCCAGGTGTACTGTATCCCTTGCACCTTCTTATTGACGATGAAACACAGAAATTGCATCGGAATTAAATTGAAAAGCACAATGCCGACTTAAGTAGAAGAAGACTGACTCTGCTTACTGACTATGTTTGAACCATTCCTGTGACACTAGTTATAGTTTCCGATGCTTCACTTCAGGTTTACTGTATACCGTGGACCTTCTTATTGACGATTAAACACAGAAATTGCATCGGAATTAAATACAAATGGCACAATGACGACTTAAGTACATGAAGACTGACTCTTCTACTGACTATGTTTTGAACCATTCCTGTGACACTAGTTTTGGATTACGAAGCTTCACTTCAGGTTTACCGTATCCCTCTGACCTTCTTATTGACGAAGAAACACAGAAATTGCCTCGGAATTAAACAGAAAAGGCACAATGGCGACTTAAGTACAAGAAGACTGACTCTCCTTACTGTCTATGTTTTGAACCATTCCTGTGACACTAGTTATAGATTCCGATGCTTCACTCCAGGTTTACTGTATCCCTTGGACCTTCTTATTGACGATGAAACACAGAAATTGCATCGGAATTAAATAGAAATGGCACAATTAAGACTTAAGTACAAGAAGACTGACTCTTCTTAATGACTATGATTTAAACCAATCCTGTGACACTAGTCATAGATTCCGATGCTTCACTTCAGGTTTACTGTGTCCCTTGGACCTTCTTATTGCTGATGCAACACAGATATTGCATCGGAATTAAATACAAAAAGCAAAATGCCGACTTAAATACACAAAGACTGACTCATCTTACTGTCTATCTTTTGAACCATTTGTGTGAGACTAGTTATAGATTCCGATGGTACACTCCAGGTTAACTGTATCCCTTGGACCTTCTTATTGACGATGAAACACAGAAATTGCATCGGAATAAAATAAAAAAGGCACAATGCCGACTTAAGGGCAAGAGGACTGACTGTTCTTACTGACGATGTTTTGAACCTTTCCTGTGACAGTAGTTATAGATTCCGACGCTTCACTCCAGGTTTACTGTATCCCTTGGACCTTCTTATTGAAGATGAAACACAGAAATTGCATCGGAATTAAACAGAAAAGGCACAGTGAAGACTTATGTACAAGAAGACTGACACTTCTAACTAACTATGTTTTGAACCTTTCCTGTGACACTAGCTATAGATTCCGATGCTTCACTTCACGTTTATTGTATCCCTCTGACCTTCTTATTGACGATGAAACACAGAAATTGCATCGGAATTAAATAGAAAAGGCACAATGCCGACTTAAGTACAAGAATACTGACTCATCTTACTTTCTATGTTTTGAACCGTCCCTGTGACACTAGTTATAGATTCCGATGCTTCAATCCAGGTTTACTGTATCCCTTGGACCTTCTTATTGACGATGAAACACAGAAATTGCATCGGAATTAAATACAAAAACTCAATGCCGACTTAAGTACAAGAAGACTGACTCTTTATACTGACTATGATTTTAACCATTCCTGTGATACTAGTTATAGATTCCGATGCTTCACTTCAGGTTTACTGTATCCCTCTGACCTTCTTATTGACGATGAAAGACAGAAAAATTGCATTAGAATAAAATACAATAGGCACAATGCCGACTTAAGTACAAGAAGACGGACTCTTCCTTCTGTCTATGTTTTGAACCATTCCTGTGACACAAGTTATAGATTCCGATGCTTCACTTCAGGTTTACTGTATCCCTTGGACCTTCTTATTGACGATGAAACACATAAATTGCATCGGAATGAAGTAGAAAAGGCACAATGCCGACTTAAGTACAAGAATACTGACTCATCTTACTGTCTATGTTTTGAACCGTCCCTGTGACACTAGTTATAGATTCCGACGATTCCCTTCAGGTTTACTGTATCCCTTGGACTCTCTTATTGACGATGAAACACAGAAATTGCATCGGAATTATATACAAAAGGCACAATACCGACTTAAGTACAAGAAGACTGACTCTTCCTACTGACTATGTTTTGAACCATTCCTGTGACACTAGTCATAGGTTCCGATGCTTCACTTCAGGATTACTGTATCCCTCTGACCTTCTTATTGACGCTGAAACACAGAAATTGCACCGGAATTAAATACAAAAGGCACAATGCCGACTTAAGTACAAGAAGACTGACTCTTCTTACTGCCTATGTTTTGAACCATCCCTGGGACACTACTTATTTATTCCGATGCTTCACCCCAGGTTTACTGTATCCCTTGGACCTTCTTATTGACGATGAAACACAGAAATTGCATCGGAATTAAATAGAAAAGTAACAATGCCGACTCAAGTACAAGAATACTGACTCATCTTACAGACTATATTTTGAACCGTCCCATTAGACACTAGTTATAGATTTTGATGCTTCACTCCAGGTTTACTGTATCCCTTGGACCTCCTTATTGACGATGAAACACAAAAATTGCATCGGAATTAAATACAAAAAGCACTATGCCGACTTAAGTACAAGAAGGCTGACTCTTCTTACTGACTATGCTTTGACCCATTCCTTTGACACTAGTTATAGATTCCTATGCTACACTTCAGGTTTACTGTATCCCTCTGACCTTCTTATTGACGATGAAACACAGAAATTAAATCAGAATTAAATACAAAAGGCACAATGCCGAATTAAGTACAAGAAGACTGACTCTTGTTACTGACTATGTTTTGAACCATTCCTGTGACACTAGTCATAGCTTCCGATGCTTCACTTCAGGATTACTGTATCCCTCTGACCTTCTTATTGACGATGAAACACAGCAATTGCACCGGAATTAAATACAAAAGGCACAATGCCGACTTAAGTACAAGAAGACCTACTCTTCTTACTGTCTAAGTTTTGAACCATCCCTGGGACACAAGTTATTGATTCCGAAGCTTCACCCCAGGTTTACTGTATCCCTTGGACCTTCTTATTGACGATGAAACACAGAAATTGTATTGGAATTAAATAGTAAAGGCGCAATGTCGACATAAGTTCAAGCATACTGATTCATCTTACTGTCTATGTTTGAACCGTCCCTGTGACACTAGTTATAGATTTCGACGCTTCACTCCAGGTTTGCTGTATCCCTTGGACCTTCTTATTGACGTTGAAACACTAAAATTGCATCGGAATTAAATACAAAATGCACAATGCCGACTTAAGTACAAGAAGACTGACTCTTCTTACTGACTGTGTTTTGAACCATTCCTGTGACAATAGTTATAGATTCCGATGCTTCACTTCAGGTTTACTGTATCCCTCTGACCTTCTTATTGACGATGAAACACAGAAATTGCATCAGAATTAAATACAAAAGGCACAATGCCGAATTAAGTACAAGAAGACTGACTGTTGTTACTGTCTATGCTTTGAACCATTCCTGTGACACTAGTTATAGACTCCGATGCTTCATTCCAGGTTTACTGTATCCCTTGGACTTTCTTATTGACGATGAAACACAGAAATTGCATCGGAATTAAATCCAAAAGGCACAATGCCGACTTAAGTAAAAGTAGTCTGACTCTTCTTACTGTCTATGTTTGAACCATTCCTGTGACAATAGTTATAGATTCCGATGCTCCACTTCAGGTTTCCTGTATCCCTCTGACCTTCTTATTGACGATGAAACACAGAAATTGCATCGGACTTATATACAAAAGGCACAATGCCAACTTAAGTACAAGAAGACTGACTCTTCTTACTGACTATGCTTTGAACCATTCCTGTGGCACTAGTTATAGATTGCGATGCTTCACTTCAGGTTTACTGTATCCCTCTGACCTTCTTATGGACGATGAAACACAGAAATTGCATCCGAATTAAATACAAAAGGCACAATTTCGACTTAAGTACATGAAGACCGACTCTTCATACTGACTATGTTTTGAACGATTAATGTGACGCTAGTTATGGATTCCGATGCTTCACTTGAGGTTTACTGTATCCTTTGGACCTTCTTTTTGACGATGAGACACACATATTGCATCGGAATTCAATACAAAAGGCACAATGCCGACTTCAGTACAAGAAGACTGACTCTTCTTACAGACTATGTTTGAACCATTCCTGTGACACTAGCTATAGATTCTGATGCTTCACTTCAGGTTTACTGTACCCTCTGACCTTCATAATGACGATGAAACACAGAAATTGCATCGGAATTAAATACAAAAGGCACAATGCCGACTTAAGTACAAGAAGACTGTCTTTTCTTACTGTCTATGTTTTGAACCATTCCATTGACAACAGTTATAGACTCCGATGCTTCACTCCAGGTTTACTCTATCCCTTGGACTTTCTTATTGACGATGAAACACAGCAATGGCATTGGAATTAAATAGAAAAGGCACAATGAATACTTAAGTACAAGAAGACTGACTCTTCTTACTGACTATGTTTTGAACCATTCCTGTGACACTAGTTGTAGATTCCGATGCTTCACTCCAGGTTTACTGTATCCCTTGCACCTTCTTATTGACGATGAAACACAGAAATTGCATCGGAATTAAATTGAAAAGCACAATGCCGACTTAAGTAAAAGAAGACTGACTCTTCTTACTGACTATGTTTTGAACCATTCCTGTGACACTAGTTATAGATTCCGATGCTTCACTTCAGGTTTACTGTATACCGTGGACCTTCTTATTGACGATTAAACACAGAAATTGCATCGGAATTAAATACAAAATGCACAATGCCGACTTAAGTACATGAAGACTGACTCTTCTACTGTCTATGTTTTGAACCATTCCTGTGACACTTGTTTTGGATTCCGAAGCTGCACTTCAGGTTTACTGTATCCCTCTGACCTTCTTATTGACGAAGAAACACAGAAATTGCCTCGGAATTAAAACAGAAAAGTCACGATGGCGACTTAACTACAAGAAGACTGACTCTTCTTGCTGTCTATGTTTTGAACCATTCCTGTGACACTAGTTATAGATTCCGATGCTTCACTCCAGGTTTACTGTATCCCTTGGACCTTCTTATTGATGATGCAACACAGAAATTGCATCGGAATTAAATACAAAAAGCAAAATGCCGACTTAAATACACAAAGACTGACTCATCTTACTGTCTATCTTTTGAACCATTCCTGTGAGATTAGTTATAGATTCCGATTGTACACCCCAGGTTTACTGTATCCCTTGGACCTTCTTATTGACGATGAAACACAGAAATTGCATCGGAAGTAATTAAAAAATGCTCAATGCCGACTTAAGAACAAGAAGACTGACTGTTATTACTGACTATGTTTTGAACCATTCCTGTGACACTAGTTATAGATTCCGACGCTTCACTCCAGGTTTACTGTATCCCTTGGACCTTCTTATTGAAGATGAAACACAGAAATTGCATCGGAATTAAATAGAAAATGCACAATGAAGACTTATGTAAAAGAAGACTGACTCTTCTAACTGACTATGTTTTGAACATTTCCTGTGACACTAGCTATAGATTCCGATGCTTCACTTCAGGTTTATTGTATCCCTCTGACCTTCTTATTGACGATGAAACACAGAAATTGCATCGGAATTAAATAGATAAGGCACAATGTCGACTTAAGTACAAGAAGACTGCCTCTACATACAGACTATGTTTTGAACCATTCCTGTGACACTAGTTATAGATTCCGATGCTTCACTTCACGTTTACTGTATCCCTTGGACCTTCTTATTGACGATGAACCACAGAAATTGCACCGGAATTAAATACAAAAGGCACAATGCCGACTTAAGTACAAGAATACTGACTCATCTTACTATCTATGTTTTGAACCGTCCCTGTGACACTAGTTATAGACTCCGATGCTTCAATCCAGGTTTACTCTATCCCTTGGACCTTCTTATTGACGATGAAACACAGAAATTGCATCGGAATTAAATACAAAAAGCACAATGCCGACTTAAGTACAAGAAGACTGACTCTTTTTACTGACTATGTTTTTAACCATTCCTGTGATACTAGTTATAGATTCCGATGCTTCACTTCAGGTTTACTGTATCCCTCTGACCTTCTTATTGACGATGAAAGACAGAAAAATTGCATTAGAATTAAATACAAAAGGCACAATGCCGAATTAAGTACAAGAAGATTGACTCTTCTTACTGACTATGTTTTGAACCATCCCTGGGACACTAGTTATAGAATCCGATGCTTCACTCCAGGTTTACTGTATCCCTTGGACCATCTTATTGACGATGATACACAGAAATTGCATCGGAATTAAATACAATAGGCACAATGCCGACTTAAGTACAAGAAGACGGACTCTTCTAACTGTCTATATTTTGAACCATTCCAGTGACACTAGTTGTAGATTCCGATGCTTCACTTCAGGTTTACTGTATTCCCAGGACCTTCTTATTGTTTATAAAACACAGAAATTGCATCGGAATTAAATACAAAATGCACAATGCCGACTTTAGTACAAGAAGACTGACTCTTCTTACTGTCTATGCTTTGAACCATTACTGTGACACTAGTTATAGATTCCGATGCTTTACTCCAGGTTTACTGTATCCCTTGGCCCTTCTTATTGACGATGAAACACAGAAATTGCATCGGAATTAAATACAAGAGGCACAATGCTGACTTAAGGACAAAGAGACTGACACTTCTTACTGACTATGTTTTGAACCATTCGTGTGACACTAGTTATAGATTCCGATGCTTCACTTTAGGTTTGCTGTATCCCCCTAGCCTTCCAATTGACGATGAAACACAGAATTTGCATCGGAATTAAATACAAAGGGCACAATGATGACATAAGTACAAGAAGACTGACTCCTCTTACTGTCTATGTTTGAACCCATCCTGTGACACTACTTATAGATTCCGATGCTTCACTTCAGGTTTACTGTATCCCTCTGACCTTCCTATTGACGATGAAACACAGAAATTGCATCGGAAATAAATAGAAAAGGCACAATGCCGACTTAAGTACATGAAGACTGACTCTTCATACTGTTAGGTTTTGAACCATTCCTGTGACACTAGTTGTAGAATCCGATGCTTCACTTCAGGTTTACTGTATCCCTTGGACCTTCTTATTGACGATGAAACACAGAAATGGCATCGGAATTAAATACAAAAGACACAATGCCGACTTAAGTACAAGAAGACTGACTCTTCCAACTGTCTATGTTTTGAACCATTCCTGTTACACTAGTTATAGATTCCGATGCTTCACTTCAGGTTTACTGTATCCCTCTGACCGTCTTATTGACGATGAAACACAGAAATTGCATCGGAATTAAATACAAAAGGCACAATGCCGACTTACGTACAAGAAGACTGTCTTTTCTTACTGTCTATGCTTTGAACCATTCCATTGACACTAGTTATAGATTCCGTTGCTTCACTCCAGGTTTACTGTATCCCTTGGACCTTCTTATTGACGATGAAACACAGCAATGGCATCGGAATTAAATAGAAAAGGAACAATGAAGACTTAAGTACAAGAAGACTGACTCCTCTTACTGACTATGTTTTGAACCATTCCTGTGACACTAGTTATAGATTCCGATGCTTCACTCCAGGGGTACTGTATCCCTTGCACCTTCTTATTGACGATGAAACACAGAAATTGCATCGGAATTAAATTGAAAAGCAAAATGCCGACTTAAGTAAAAGAAGACTGACTCTTCTTACTGACTATGTTTTGAACCATTTCTGTGACACTAGTTATAGATTCCGATGCTTCACTTCAGGTTTACTGTATACCATGGACCTTCTTATTGACGATTAAACACAGAAATTGCATCGGAATTAAATTCAAAAGGCACAATGCCGACCTTAAGTACATGAAGACTGACTCTTCTACTGTCTATGTTTTGAACCATTGCTGTAAGCCTAGTTATAGATTCCGATGGTACACTCCAGGTTTACTGTATCCCTTGGACCTTCTTATTGACGATGAAACACAGAAATTACATCGGAATTAAATAAAAAAGGCACAATGCCGACTTAAGGACAAGAAGTCTGACTCTTCTTACTGTCTATGACTTGAACCAATCCTGTGACACTAGTTGTAGATTCCGATGCTTCACTCCAGGTTTACTGTATCCCTTGGACCTTGTTATTGACGATGAAACACAGAAATTGCATCAGAATTAAATAGAAAATGCACAATGATGCCTTAAGTACAAGAAGACCGACTCTTCTTACTGACTATGTCTTGAACCATTGCTGTGACACTAGTTATAGATTCCGACGATTCCCTTCAGGTTTACTGTATCCTTGGACTCTCTTATTGATGATGAAACACAGAAATTGCATCGGAATTAAATACAAAAGGCACAATACCGACTTAAGTACAAGAAGACTGACTCTTCTTACTGACAATGTTTTGAACCATCCCTGTGACACTAGTCATAGATTACGATGCTTCACTTCAGGATTACTGTATCCCTCTGACCTTCTTATTGACGATGAAACACAGAAATTGCACCGGAATTAAATACAAAAGGCACAATGCCGACTTAAGTACAAGAAGACTAACTCTTCTTACTTCCTATGTTTTGAACCATCCCTGGGACACTAGTTATAGCTTCCAATGCTTCACTTCAGGTTTACTGTATCCCTCTGACCTTCTTATTGACGATGAAACACAGAAATTGCATCAGAATTAAATACTAAAGGCTCAATGCCGAATTAAGTACAAGAAGACTAACTCTTGTTACTGTCTATGCTTTGAACCATTCCTGTGACACTAGTTATAGACTCCGATGCTTCTCTCCAGGTTTACAGTATCCCTTGGACCTTCTTATTGACGATGAAACACAGAAATTGCATCGGAATTAAATACAAAAGGCACAATGTCGACTTAAGTAAAAGTAGTCTGACTCTTCTCACTGTCTATGTTTGAACCATTCCTGTGACAATAGTTATAGATTCCGATGATCCACTTCAGGTTTCCTGTATCCCCCTGACCTTCTTATTGACGATGAATCACAGAAATTGCATCGGAATTAAATACAAAAGGCACAATGCCAACTTAAGTACAAGAAGACTGACTCTTCTTACAGACTATGCTTTGAACCATTCCTGTGGCACTAGTTATAGATTGCGATGCTTCACTTCAGGTTTACTGTATCCCTCTTACCTTCTTATGGACGATGAAACACAGAAATTGCATCGGAATTATATACAAAAGGCACAATTTCGACTTAAGTACATGAAGACCGACTCTTCATACTGACTATGTTTTGAACCATTAATGTGACGCTAGTTATGGATTCCGATGCTTCACTTGAGGTTTACTGTATCCTTTGGACCTTCTTATTGACGATGAAACACAGATATTGCATCGGAATTCAATACAAAAGGCACAATGCCGACTTCAGGACAAGAAGACTGAATCTTCTTACAGACTATGTTTGAACCATTCCTGTGACACTAGCTATAGATTCCGATGCTTCACTTCAGGTTTACTGTGTCCCTTGGACCTTCTTATTGATGATGCAACACAGAAATTGCATCGGAATTAAATACAAAAAGCAAAATGCCGACTTAATTACACAGAGACTGAGTCATCTTACTGTCTATCTTTTGAACCATTCCTGTGAGATTAGTTATAGATTCCGATTGTACACTCCAAGTTTACTGTATCCCTTGGACCTTCTCATTGACGATGAAACACAGAAATTGCATCGGAATTAAATAAAAAAGGCACAATGCCGACTTAAGGACAAGAAGACTGACTGTTCTTACTGACTATGTTTTGAACCATTCCTGTGACACTAGTTATAGATTCCGACGCTTCACTCCAGGTTTACTGTATCCCTTGGACCTTCTTATTGAAGATGAAACACAGAAATTGCATCGGAATTAAATAGAAAAGGCACAATGAAGACTTATGTACAAGAAGACTGACTCTTCTAACTGACTATGTTTTGAACCTTTCCTGTGACACTAGTTATAGATTCCGTTGCTTCACGTCAGGTTTATTGTATCCCTCTGACCTTCTTATTGACGATGAAACACAGAAAATTCATCGGAATTATATAGAAAAGGCACAATGCCGACTTAAGTAAAAGAAGACTGACTCTTCTTACTGACTATGTTTCGAACCATTCCTGTGACACTAGTTATAGATTCCGATGCTTCACTTCAGGTTTACTGTATACCTTGGACCTTCTTATTGACGATGAAACACAGAAATTGCATCGGAATTAAATACAAAATGCACAATGCCGACTTAAGTACAAGAAGACTGACTCTTCTTACTGTCTATGTTTTGAACCAATACTTTGACACTAGTTATAGATTTGGATGCTTCATTCCAGGTTTACTGTATCCCTTGGACCTTCTTATTGACGATGAAACACAGAAATTGCATCGGAATTAAATACAAGAGGCACAATACCGACTTAAGGACAAGAAGACTGACTCTTCTTACTGACTATGTTTTGAACCATTCCTGTGACACTAGTTATAGATTCCGATGCTTCACTTTAGGTTTGCTGTATCCCCCTAGATTCCCTATTGACGATGAAACACAGAAATTGCTTCGGAATTAAATACAAAGGGCACAATGCCGACTTAGGTACAAGAAGACTGACTCTTCTTACTGTCTATGTTTGAACCCAACCTGTGACACTAGTCATAGATTCCGATGCTTCACTCCAGCTTTAATGTATCCCTTGGACCTTCTTATTGACGATGAAACACAGAAATTGCATCGGAATTAAATAGAAAAATCACAATGAAGACTTAAATAAAAGAAGACTGACTCTTCTTACTGAATAAGTTTTGAAACATTCCTGTGACACTAGTTATGGATTCCGATGCTTCACTTCAGGTTCACTGTATCCCTTGGACCTGCTAATTGACGAAGAAACCCAGAAATTGCATCGGTATTAAATACAAAAGGCAAAATGCCGACTTAAGTACACGAAGACTGACTCTTCTTACTGTCTATGTTTTGAACCATTCCTGTGACACTAGTTATAGATTCCGATGCTTAACTTCAGGATTACTGTATCCCTCTGACCTTCTTAGTGACGATGAAACACAGATATTGCAACGGAATTCAATACGAAAGGCACAATGCCGACTTCAGGACAAGAAGACTGACTCTTCTTACAGACTATGTTTGAACCATTCCTGTGACACTAGCTATAGATTCCGATGCTTCACTTCAAGTTTACTGTATCCCTCTGACCTTCTTAATGACGATGAAACACAGAAATTGCATCGGAATTAAATACAAAAGGCACAATGCCGAATTAAGTACAAGAAGACTGACTCTTCTTACGGCCTATTTTTGAACCAGTCGTGTGACACTAGCTATAAATTCCGATGCATCACTTCAGGTTTACTGTATCCCTCTGACCTTCTTGTTGACGATGAAACACAGAAATTGCATCGGAATTAAATACAAAAGGCACAATGCCGACTTAAGTACAAGAAGACTGACCCTTATTACTGTCTATGTTTGAACAATTCCTGTGACAATAGTTATAGATTCCGATGCTTCACTTCAGGTTTCCTGTATCCCTCTGACCTTGTTATTGACGATGAAACACAGAAATTGCATCGGAATTAAATACAAGAGGCACAATGCCGACTTAAGTACAAGAAGACTGACCCTTATTACAGACTATGTTTTGAACCATTCCTGTGACACTAGTTATAGATTCCGATGCTTCACTCCAGGTTTACTGTATGCCTTGCACCTTCTTATTGACGATAAAACACAGAAATTGCAACGGAATTAAATTGAAAAGCACAATGACTACTTAAGTAAAAGAAGACTGACTCTTCTTACTGACTATGTTTTGAACCATTCCTGTGACACTAGTTATAGATTCCGATGCTTCACTTCAGGTTTACTGTATACCGTGGACCTTCTTATTGACGATTAAACACAGAAATTGCATCGGAATTAAATACAAAAGCCACAATGCCGACTTAAGTACATGAAGACTGACTCTTCTACTCTCTATGATTTGAACCATTCCTGTGACACTAGTTTTGGATTCCGAACCTTCACTTCAGGTTTACTGTATCCCTCTGACCTTCTTATTGACGAAGAAACACAGAAATTGCCTCGGAATTAAACAGAAAAGGCACAATGGCGACTTAAGTACAAGAAGACTGACTCTTCTTACTGTCTATGTTTTGAACCATTCCTGTGACACTAGTTATAGATTCCGATGCTTCACTCCAGGTTTACTGTATCCCTTGGACCTTCTTATTGACGACGAAACACAGAAATTGCATCGGAATTAAATAGAAATGGCACAATGAAGACTTAAGTACAAGAAGACTGACTCTTCTTAATGACTATGATTTGAACGATTCCTGTGACACTAGTCATAGATTCCGATGCTTCACTTCAGGTTTACTGTGTCCCTTGGTCCTTCTTATTGATGATGCAACACAGAAATTGCATCGGAATTAAATACAAAAAGTAAAATGCCGACTTAATTACACAAAGACTGACTCTTCTTACTGTCTATCTTCTGAACCATTCCTGTGAGACTAGTTATTGTTTCCGATGGTACACTCCAGGTTTACTGTATCCCTTGTACCTTCTAATTGACGATGAAACACAGAAATTGCATCGGAATTAAATAGAAAAGGCACAATGAAGACTTAAATAAAAGAAGACTGACTCTTCTTACTGAATAAGTTTTGAAACATTCCTGTGACACTAGTTATAGATTCCGATGCTTCACTTCAGGTTCACTGTATCCCTTGGACCTTCTAATTGACGAAGAAACACAGATATTGCATCGGAATTAAATACAAAAGGCAAAATGCCGACTTAAGTACACGAAGACTGACTCTTCTTACTGTCTATGTTTTGAACCATTCCTGTGACACTAGTTATAGATTCCGATGCTTAACTTCAGGATTACTGTATCCCTCTGACCTTATTAGTGACGATGAACCACAGAAATTGCATCGGAAATAAATACAAAAACACTATGCCGACTTAAGTACAATAATACTGACACATCTTACTGTCTATGATTTGAACCGTCCCTGTGACACTAGTTATCGATTCCGATGCTTCACTCCAGGTTTACTGTATGAGTTGGACCTTCTTATTGACGATGAAACACAGAAATTGCATCGGAATTAAATACAAAAGGCACTATGCCGACTTAAGTACAAGAAGACTGACTCTTCTTACTGTCTATTTTTGAACCAGTCCTGTGACACTAGTTATAGACTCCGATGCTTCACTCCAGGTTTACTGTATCTTTGGAACTTCTTATTGACGATGAAACACAGAAATTGCATCCGAATTAAATACAAATGGCACAATGCCGACTTAAGTAAAAGAAGTCTGACTCTTGTTACTGTCTATGATTTGAACCATTCCTGTGACACTAGTTACAGGTTCCGATGCTTCACTCCAGGTTTACTGTACCCCTTGGACCTTCTTATTGACGATGAAACACAGAAATTGCATCAGAATTAAATGGAAAATGCACAATGATGACATAAGGACAAGAAGACTGACTATTCTTACTGACTACGTTTTGAACCATACCTCTGACACTAGTTATAGATTCCGATGCTTCACTTCAATATTACTGTATCCCTCTGACCTTCGTATTGACGATGAAACCCAGAAATTGCATCGGAATTAAATACAAAAGGCACAATGCCGACTTAAGTACAAGAATACTTTCTCTCCTTACTGTCTATGTTTTGAACCATTCCTGTGACACTAGTTATAGATTCTGATGGTTCACTTCAGGTTTACTGTATCCCTTAGACCTTCTAATTGACGATGAAACACAGACATTGCATCGGAATCAAATAGAAAAGGCACAATGAAGACTTAAGTACAAGAAGACTGACTCTTCTTACTGACTATGTTTTGAAAAATTCCTGTGACACTAGTTATAGATTCCGATGCTTCACTTCAGGTTTACTGTATCCCTTGGACCTTCTTATTCACGATGAAACACAGAAATTGCATCGGAATTAAATACAAAAGGCAAAATGCCGACATAAGTACATGAAGACTGACTCTTCTTACTGTCTATGTTTTGAACCATTCCTGTGACACTAGTTATAGAATTCGATGCTACAGTCCAGGTCTACTGTATCCCTTGGACCTTCTTACAGACGATGAAACACAGAAATTGCATCGGAACTAAATACAAAAGGCACAATGCAGACCTAAGTACAAGAAGAGTGACTCCTCTTACTGTCTATGTTTTGAACCATTCCATTGACACTAGTCATAGATTCCGATGCTTCACTCCAGCTTTACTGTATCCCTTGGACCTTCTTATTGACGATGAAATACAGTAATTGCATCGGAATTAAATAGAAAAGGCACAAAGAAGACTTAAGTAAAAGAAGACTGACTCTTCTTACTGAATAAGTTTTGAACCATTCCTGTGACACTAGTTATAGATTCCGATGCTTCACTTCAGGATCACTGTATCCCTTGGACCTTCTAATTGACGTAGAAACACAGAAATTGCATCAGAATTAAATACAAAATGCAAAATGCCGACTTAAGTACACGAAGACTGACTTTTATTACTGTCTATGGTTTGAACCATTCCTGTGACACTAGTTATAGATTCCGATGCCTCACTCCAGGTTTACTGTATCCCTTGGACCTTCTTATTGACGATGAAACACAGAAATTGCATCGGAATTAAATAGAAAAGGCACAATGCCGACTTAAGTACAAGAAGACTGACTCTTCTTACTGACTATGTTTTGAACCATTCCTGTGACACTAGTTATAGATTCCGATGCTTCACTTCAGGTTTACTGTATACCCTGGACCTTTCTTATTGACGATGAAATACAGAAATTGCATCGGAATGATATACAAAAGGCACAATGCCGACTTAAGGACAAGAAGACTGATTGTTCTTACTGACTATGTTTTGAACCAATCCTGTGACACTAGTTATAGATTCCGATGCTTCACTTCAGGACTACTGTATCACTCTGACCTTCTTATTGACGATGAAACACAGAAATTGCATCGGAATTAAATACAAAAGGCAAAATGCCGAGTTAAGTACACGAAGACTGACTCGTCTTACTGTCTATATTTTGAACCATTCCTGTGACACTAGTTATATATTCCGATGCTTCACTCCAGGTTTACTGTATCCCTTGAACCTTCTTATTGACGATGAAACTAAGAAATTGCATCGGAATTAAATAGAAAAGGCACAATGAAGACTTATGTACAAGAAGACTGACTCTTCTAACTGACTATGTTTTGAACCTCTCCTGTGACACTAGTTATAGATTCCGATGCTTCACTTCAGGTTTATTGTATCCCTCTGACCTTCTTATTGACGATGAAACACAGAAATTGCATCGGAATTAAATAGTAAAGGCACAATGTCGACTTAAGTACAAGAAGACTGACTCTTCTTACTGTCTATGTTTTGAACCATTCCTGTGTCACTAGTTTTAGATTCCGATGCTTCACTCCAGGTTTACTGTATCCCTTGGACCTTCTTATTGACGATGAAACACAGAAATTGCATCGGAATTAAATAGAAAAGGCACAATGCCGACTTAAGTAAAAGAAGACTGACTCTTCTTACTGACTATGTTTTGAACCATTCCTGTGACACTAGTTATAGATTCCGATGCTTCACTTCAGGTTTACTGTATACCTTGGACCTTCGTATTGACGATGAAACACAGAAATTGCATCGGAATTAAATACAAAAGGTACAATTCCGACTTAAGTACAAGAAGACTGACTCTTCTACTGTCTATGTTTGAACCATTCCTGTGACACTAGTTTTGGATTCCGACGCTTCACTTCAGGTTTACTGTATCCCTCTGACCTTATTGCCGATGAAACACAGAAATTACATCGGAATTAAATACAAAAGCCACAATGCCGACTTAAGTACAAGAAGACTGACTCTTCTTACTGACTATGTTTTGAACCATTCCTGTGACACTAGTTATGGATTCCGATGCATCACTTCAGGTTTACTGTATCCCTCTGATCCTCTTATTGACGATGAAACACAGAAATTGCATCGGATTTAAATACAAAAGGCACAATGCCGAATTAAGTACAAGAAGACTGACTCTTCTTACTGTCTATTTTTGAACCAGTCCTGTGACACTAGTTATAGACTCCGATGCTTCACTCCAGGTTTACTGTATCCCTTGGACCTTCTTATTGACGATGAAACACAGAAATTGCATCGGAATTAAATACAAATGGCACAATGCCGACTTAAGTAAAAGAAGTCTGACTCTTGTTACTGTCTATGATTTGAACCATTCCTGTGACACTAGTTACAGATTCCGATGCTTCACTCCAGGTTTACTGTATCCCTTGGACCTTCTTATTGACGATGAAACACAGAAATTGCATCAGAATTAAATAGAAAATGCACAATGATGACCTAAGGACAAGAAGACTGACTATTCTTACTGACTACGTTTTGAACCATACCTGTGACACTAGTTATAGATTCCGATGCTTCACTTCAGGATTACTGTATCCCTCTGACCTTCTTATTGACGATGAAACACAGAAATTGCATCGGAATTAAATACAAAAGGCACAATGCCGACTTATGTACAAGAATACTGACTCTTCTTACTGTCTATGTTTTGAACCATTCCTGTGACACTAGTTATAGATTCCGATGGTTCACTTAAGGTTTACTGTATCCCTTGGACCTTCTTATTGACGATGAAACACAGAAATTGCATCGGAATCAAATAGAAAAAGCACAATGAAAACTTAAGTACAAGAAGACTGACTCTTCTTACTGACTATGATTTGAAAAATTCCTGTGACACTAGTTATAGATTCCGATGCTTCACTTCAGGTTTACTGTATCCCTTGGACCTTCTTATTGACGATGAAACACGGAAATTGCATCGGAATTAAATACAAAAGACAAAATGCGACATAAGTACATGAAGACTGACTCTTCTTACTGTCTATGTTTTGAACCATTCCTGTGACACTAGTTATAGATTTCGATGCTACAGTCCAGGTCTACTGTTTCACTTGGACCTTGTTACTGACGATGAAACACAGAAATTGCATCGGAATTAAATACGAAAGGCACAATGCCGACCTAAGTACAAGAAGACTGACTCCTCTTACTGTCTATGTTTTGAACCATTCCATTGACACTAGTCATTGATTCCGATGCTTCACTCCAGCTTTACTGTATCCCTTGGACCTTCTTATTGACGATGAAACACAGAAATTGCATCGGAATTAAATAGAAAAGGCACAATGAAGACTTAAGTAAAAGAAGACTGACTCTTCTTACTGAATAAGTTTGAACCATTCCTGTGACACTAGTTATAGATTCCGATGCTTCACTCAAGGTTTACTGTATCCCTTGGACCTTCTTATTGACGATGAAACACAGAAATTGCATCGGAATTAAATACAAGAGGCACAATGCCGACTTAAGGACAAGAAGACTGACTCTTCTTACTGACCATGTTTTGAACCATTCCTGTGACACTAGTTATTGATTCCGATGCTTCACTATAGGTTTGCTGTATCCCCCTGGCCTTCGTATTGACGATGAAACACAGAAATTGCATCGGAATTAAATACAAAAGGCACAATGCCGACTTAAGTACAAGAAGACTGACTCTTCTTACTGAATAAGTTTGAACCATTCCTGTGACACTAGTTATAGATTCCGATGCTTCACTCAAGGTTTACTGTATCCCTTGGACCTTCTTATTGACGATGAAACACAGAAATTGCATCGGAATTAAATACAAGAGGCACAATGCCGACTTAAGGACAAGAAGACTGACTCTTCTTACTGACTATGTTTTGAACCATTCCTGTGACACTAGTTGTAGATTCCGATGCTTCACTTCAGGTTTACTGTATCCTTTGGACCTTCTTATTGACGATGAATCACAGAAATTTCATCGGAATTCATACAGAAGGCACAATGCCGACTTAATTACAACAAGACTGACTCTTCTTACTGACGATGCTTTGAACCATTCCTGTGACACTAGTTATAGATTCCGAAGCTTAACTTCAGGATTACTGTATCCCTCTGACCTTCTTAGTGGCGATGAAACACAGAAATTGCATCGGAAATAAATACAAAAACACAATGCCGACTTAAGTACAAGAATACTGACACATCTTACTGTCTATGTTTTGAACCGTCCCTGTGACACTAGTTATCGATTCCACTGCTTCACTCCAGGTTTACTGTATGCCTTGGACCTTCTTATTGACGATGAAACACAGAAATTGCATCGGAATTAAATACAAAAGGCTCAATGCCGAATTAAGTACAAGAAGACTGACTCTTCTTACTGTCTATTTTTGAACCAGTCCTGTGACACTAGTTATAGACTCCGATGCTTCACTCCAGGTTTACTGTATCCTTTGGACCTTCTTATTGACGATGAAACACAGAAATTGCATCGGAATTAAATACAAATGGCACAATGCCGACTTAAGTAAAAGAAGTCTGACTCTTGTTACTGTCTATGATTTGAACCATTCCTGTGACACTAGTTATAGATTCCGATGCTTCACTCCAGGTTTACTGTATCCCTTGGACCTTCTTATTGACGATGAAACACAGTAATTGCATTGGAATTAAATAGAAAAAGCACAATGAAGACTTAATTAAAAGAAGACAGACTCTTCTTACTGAATAAGTTTTGAACCATTCCTGTGACACTAGTTATAGATTCCGATGCTTCACTTCAGGTTCACTGTATCCCTTGGACCTTTTAATTGACGATGAAACACAGAAATTGCATCGGAATTAAATACAAATGGCAAAATGCCGACTTAAGTACAGGAAGACAGACTCTTCTTACTGTCTATGTTTTGAACCATTCCTGTGAACTAGTAATAGATTCCGATGCTTCACTCCAGGTTTACTGTATCCCTTGGACCTTCTTATTGACGATGAAACACAGAAATTGCATCGGAATTAAATAGAAAAGGCACAATGCCAACTTAAGTACAAGAAGACTGACTCATCTTACTGACTATGTTTTTAACCATTCCTGTGACTCTAGTTATAGATTCCGATGGTTCACTTCAGGTTTACTGTAACCCATGGACCTTCTTATTGACGATGAAAAACAGAAATTGCATCGCAATTAAATAGAAAAGGCACAATGCCGACTTAAGTACAAGAAGACTGACTCTTCTTACTGACTATGTTTTTAACCATTCCTGTGACTCTAGTTATAGATTCCGATGGTTCACTTCAGGTTTACTGTATCCCATGGACCTTCTCATTGACGATGAAACACAGAAATTGCATCGGAATTAAATAGAAAAGGCACAATGAAGACTTAATTAAAAGAAGACTGACTCTTCTTACTGACTATGTTTTGAACCATTCCTGTGACACTAGTTATAGATTCCGATGCTTCACTTCAGGTTTACTGTATCCCTCTGACCTTATTGCTGATGATGCACAGAAATTGCATCGGAAATAAATACAAAAGGCACAATGCCGACTTAAGGACAAGAAGACTGACTCTTCTTACTGACTATGTTTTGAACGATTCCTGTGACACTAGTTATAGATTCCGATGCTTCACTTCAGGTTTTCTGTTTCCCTTGGATAATCTTATTGACGATGAAACACAGAAATTGCATCGGAATTAAATACAAAAGGCACAATGCCGACTTAAGTACAAGAAGACTGACTCTTCTTACTGTCTATATTTTGAACCATTCCAGTGACACTAGTTGCAGATTCCGATGCTTCACTTCAGGTTTACTGTATTCCCAGGACCTTCTTATTGTTTATGAAACACTGAAATTGCATCGGAATTAAATACAAAAGGCACAATGCCGACTTAAGTACAAGAAGACTGACTCTTCTTACTGTCTATGTTTTGAACCATTATTGTGACACTAGTTATAGACTCCGATGCTTCACTCATGGTTTACAGTATCCCTTGGACCTTCTTATTGACGATGAAACAGAGAAATTGCATCGGAATTAAATACAAGAGGCACAATGCCGACTTAAGGACAAGTAAACTGACTCTTCTTACTGACTATGTTTTGAACCATTCCTGTGACACTAGTTAATGATTCCGATGCTTCACTATAGGTTTGCTGTATCCCCCTGGCCTTCTTATTGACGATGAAACACAGAAATTGCATCGGAATTAAATACAAAAGGCACAATGCCGACTTAAGTACAACAAGACTGGCTCCTCTTACTGTCTATGTTTGAACCATTTCTGTGACACTAGTTATAGATTCCGATGCTTCATTTCAGGCTTACTGTATCCCTCTGACCATCTTATTGCCGGTGATACACAGAAATTGCACCGGAATTAAATACGAAGGGCACAATGCCAACTTAAGTACAAGAAGACTGACTCTTCTTACTGACTATGTTTTGAACCATTCCTGTGACACTAGTTGTAGATTCCGATGCTTCACTTCAGGTTTACTGTATCCTTTGGACCTTCTTATTGACGATGAATCACAGAAATTGCATCGGAATTCATACAGAATCACAATGCCGACTTAACTACAACAAGACTGACTCTTCTTACTGACGATGCTTTGAACCATTCCTGTGACACCAGTTATAGATTCCGAAGCTTATCTTCAGGATTACTGTATCCCTCTGACCTTCTTAGTGGCGATGAAACACAGAAATTGCATCGGAAATAAATACAAAAACACAATGCCGACTTAAGTACAAGAATACTGACACATCTTACTGTCTATGTTTTTAACCGTCCCTGTGACACTAGTTATCGATTCCGATGCTTCACTCCAGGTTTACTGTATGCCTTGGACCTTCTTATTGACGATGAAACACAGAAATTGCATCGGAATTAAATACAAAAGGCACAATGCCGACTTAAGTACAAGAAGACTGACTCTTCTTACTGACTATGCTTTGAACCATTCCTGTGACACTAGTTATGGATTCCGATGCTTCACTTCAGGTTTACTGTATCCCTCTGACCTTCTTATTGACGATGAAACACAGAAATTGCATCGGAATTAAATACAAAAGGCTCAATGCCGAATGAAGTACAAGAAGACTGACTCTTCTTACTGTCTATTTTTGAACCAGTCCTGTGACACTAGTTATAGACTCCGATGCTTCGCTCAAGGTTTACTGTATCCTTTGGACCATCTTATTGACGACGAAACACAGAAATTGCATCGGAATTAAATACAAATGGCACAATGCCGACTTAAGTAAAAGAAGTCTGACTCTTGTTACTGTCTATGATTTGAACCATTCCTGTGACACTAGTTACAGATTCCGATGCTTCACTCCAGGTTTACTGTATCCCTTGGACCTTCTTATTGACGATGAAACACAGAAATTGCATTGGAATTAAATAGAAAAGGCACAATGAAGACTTAATTAAAAGAAGACAGACTCTTCTTACTGAATAAGTTTTGAACCATTCCTGTGACACTAGTTATAGATTCCGATGCTTCACTTCAGGTTCACTGTATCCCTTCGACCTTCTAATTGACGATGAAACACAGAAATTGCATCGGAATTAAATAGAAAAGGCACAATGCCGACTTAAGTACAAGAAGATTGACTCTTCTTACTGACTAGGTTTGAACCATTCCTGTGACACTAGTTATAGATTCCGATGCTTCTCTTCAGGTTGACTGTATACCATGGACCTTTCGTATTGACGATGAAACACAGAAATTGCATCGGAATTAAATACAAAATGCACAATGCCGACTTAAGTACAAAAAGACTGACTCTTCTTACTGTCTATGTTTTGAACCATCCCTCTGACACTTGTTATAGATTCCGATGCTTCACTACAGGTTTACTGTATCCCTTGGACCTTCTTATTGACGATGAAACACAGAAATAGCATCGGAATGAAATTGAAAAGGCACAATGCCGACTTAAGTACAAGAAGACTGACTCTTCTTACTGACTATGTTTTGAACCATTCCTGTGACACTAGTTATAGATTCCGATGCTTCACTTCAGGTATACTGTATACCTTGGACCTTTCGTATTGACGATGAAACACAGAAATTGCATCGGAATTAAATACAAAAGGCACAATGCCGACTTAAGTTCAAGAAGACTGACTCTTCCTACTGTCTATGATTTGAACCATTCCTGTGACACTAGTTTTGGATTCCGATGCTTCACTTCAGGATTACTGTATCCCTCTGACCTTATTGCCGATGAAACACAGAAATTGCATCGGAATGAAATACAAAAGGCACAATGAAGGCTGAAGGACAAGAAGGCAGACTCTTCTTACTGACTATGATTTGAACCATTCCTGTGACACTAGTAATAGGTTCCGATGCTTCACTTCAAGATTTCTGTTTCCCTTGGACATTCTTATTGACGATGAAACACAGAAATTGCATCGGAATTAGATACAAAAGGCACAATGCCGAATTAAGTACAAGAAGACTGACTCTTCTACTGTCTATGTTTTGAACCATTTCTGTGACACTAGTTATAGAGTCTGATGCTTCACTTCAGGTTTACTGTATCCCTTGGACCATCTTATTGACCATGAAACACAGAAATTGCATCGGAATTCAATACAAAAGGCACAATGCCGACTTATGTAAAAGACGTCTGACTCTTCTTACTGTCTACATTTTGAACCTTTCCAGTGACACTAGTTATAGATTCCGATGCTTCACTTCAGGTTTACTGTATCCCTTGGACATTGTCATTGACTATGAAACACAGAATTTGCATCGGAAGTAAATACAAAAGGCACAATGCCGACTTAAGTAAAAGACGTCTGACTCTTCTTACTGGCTATGATTTGAACCATTACTGTGACACTAGTTATAGTTTCCGATGCTTCACGCCAGGTTTACTGTATCCCTTGGAGCTTCTTATTAACGATGAAACACAGAAATTGCATCGGAATTACATACGAAAGGCACAATGTCAAATTAAGTAGAAGAAGACTGACTCTTCTTACTGACTATGCTTTGAACCATTCCCGTGATGCAAGTTATAGATTCCGATGCTTCACTTCAGGTTTACTGTATCCCTCTGACCTTCTTATTGACGATGAAACACAGAAATAGCATCGGAATTAAATAGAAAAGGCACAATGCCGACTTAAGTACACGAAGACTGACTCTTCTTACTGTCTATGTTTTGAACAATTCCTGTGACACTAGTTGTAGATTCCGATGCTTCACTTCAGGTTTATTGAATCCCTTGCACCTTCTTATTGACGATGAAACACAGAAATTGCATCGGAATTCAATACAAAAGGCACAATGCCGACTTAAGTACAAGAAGACTGACTCTTCCTACTGTCCATGACTTGAACCATTCCTGTGTCACTAGTTTTGGATCCCGATGCTTCACTTCAGGTTTACTGTATCCCTCTGACCTTATTGCCGATGAAACACAGAAATTGCATCGGAACTAAATACGTAAGGCACAATGCCGGCTTAAAGACAAGAAGACTGACTCTTCTTACTGTCTATGATTTGATCCATTCCTGTGGCACTAGTTATGGATTCCAATGTTTCACTTCAGGTTTACTGTATCCCTTGGACCTTGTCATTGACTATGAAACACAGAAATTGCATCGGAATTAAATAGAAAAGGCACAATGCCGACTTAAGTACATGAAGACTGACTCTTTTTATGGTCTATCTTTTGAACCATTCCTGTGACACTAGTTGTAGATTCCGATGCTTCACTTCAGGTTTACTGTATCCCTTGCACCTTCTTATTGACGATGAAACACAGAAATTGCATCGGAATTAAATACAAAAGGCACAATGTCGACTCAAGTACAAGAAGACTGACTCTTCTTACTGTCTATGTTTTGAACCATTCCTGTGACACTACTTATAGATTCCGATGCTACACTCCAGGTTTACTGTATCCCTTGGACCTTCTTATTGACGATGAAACACAGGAATTGCATGGGAATCAAATAGAAAAGGCACAATGAGGACTTAAGTACAACAAGACTGACTCTTCTTACTGACTATGCTTTGAACCATTCCTGTGAATCTTGTTATAGATTCCGATGCTACACTACAGGTTTACTGTATCCCTTGGACCTTCTTATTGACGATGAAACACAGAAATTGCATCGGAATTAAATAGAAAAAGCACAATGCCGACTTAAGTACAAGAAGACTGACTCTCCTTACTGTCTATATTCTGAACCTTTCCAGTGACACTAGTTATAGATTCCGATGCTTCACTTCAGGTTTACTGTATCCCTTGGACCTTGTCATTGACTATGAAACACAGAAATTGCATCGGAAGGAAATCAAAAGGCACAAGGCCCACTTAAGTAAAGGAAGTCTGACTCTTCTTACTGTCTATGATTTGAACCATTACTGTGACACTACATATAGATTCCGATGCTTCACGCCAGGTTTACTGTATCCCTTGGACCTTCTTATTGACGATGAAACACAGAAATTGCATTGGAATTACATACGAAAGGCACAATGCCAACTTAAGTACAAGAATACTGACTCCTCTTACTGACTATGCTTTGAACCATTCCTGTGAAACAAGATATAGATTCCGATGATTCACTTCAGGTTTACTGTATCCCTCTGACCTTCTCATTGACGATGAAACACAGAAATAGCATCGGAATTAAATAGAAAAGGCACAATGCCGACTTAAGTACATGAAGACTGACTCTTTTTACGGTCTATCATTTGAACCATTCCTGTGACACTAGTTGTAGATTCCGATGCTTCACTTCAGGTTTACTGTATCCCTTGCACCTTCTTATTGACGATGAAACACAGAAATTGCATCGGAATTAAATACAAAAGGCACAACGCCGACTTAAGTACAAGAACACTGACTCTTCCTACTGTCTATGATTTGAACCATTCCTGTGACACTAGTTTTGGGTTCCGATGGTTCACTTCAGGTTTACCGTATCCCTCTGACCTTATTGCCGATGAAACACAGAAATTGCATCGGAACTAAATACAAAAGGCACAATGCCGACTTAAAGACAAGAAGACTGACTCTTCTACAATCTATGTTTTGAACCATTCCTGTGACACTAGTTATACAGTCCGATGCTTCACTTCAGGTTTACTGTATCCCTTGGACCTTCCTCTTGACGATGAATCACAGAAATTGCATCGGAATTATATACAATAGGGACAATGCCGACTTAAGTACAAGAAGACTGACCCTTTTTACTGTCTATATTTTGAACCATTCCAGTGACACTAGTTATAGATTCCGATGCTTCGCTTCAGGTTTACTGTATCCCTTGGACCATCTTATTGACGATGAAACACAGAAATTGCATCTTAAGTAAATACAAAAGGCACAATGCCGACTTAAGTACAAGACGTCTGACTCTTCTTACTGTCTATGGTTTGAACCAATACTGTGACACTAGTTATAGATTCCGATGCTTCACGGCAGGTTTACTGTATCCGTTGGACCTTCTTATTGACGATGAAACACAAAAATTGCATCGGAATTACATACGAAAGGCACAATGCCAACTTAAGTACAAGAAGACTGACTCTTCTTACTGACTATGTTTTGAACCATTCCTGTGACACTAGTTGTAGATTCCGATTTTCTACTTCAGGTTTACTGTATCCCTTGGACCTTCTTATTGACGATGAAACACAGAAATTGCATCGGAATTAAATACAAAAGGCACAATGCCGACTTAAGTACAAGAAGACTGACTCTTCTTACTGACTATGTTTTGAACCATTCCTGTGGCACTAGATATGGATTCCGATGTTTCACTTCAGGTTTACTGTATCCCTCTGACCTTCTTATTGACGATGAAACACAGAAATGGCATCGGAATTAAATACAAAAGGCACAATGCCGAATTAAGCACAAGAACACTGACCCTTCTTACTGTCAACTTTTGAACCAGTCCTGTGACACTAGTTATAGACTCCGATGCTTCACTCCAGGTTTGCTGTATCTCTTGGACCTTCTTATTGACGATGAAACACAGAAATTGCATCGGAATTAAATACAAAGGGACAATGCCGACTTAAGGAAAAGAAGTCTGACTCTTCTTACTGTCTATGTTTTGAGCCATCCCTGTGACACTAGTTATAGATTCCGATGCTTCACTCCACGTTTACTGTATCCCTTGGTCCTTCTTATTGACGATAAAACACAGAAATATCATCGAAATTAAGTACAAAAGGCACAATGCAGAATTAAGTACTAGATGACTGACTCTTCTTACTGTCTATGTTTTGAACCAGTCCTGTGACACTAGTTATAGATTCCGATGCTTCACTCCAGGTTTACTGTATCCCTTGGACCTTCTTATTGACGATGAAACACAGGAATCGCATCGGAATTAAATACAAAAGGCACAATGCCGACTTAAGTACAAGAAGACTGACGCTTCTTACTGTCTATGTTTTGAACCATTCCATTGACACTAGTTATAGATTCCGATGCTTCACTCCAGGTTTACTGTATCCCTTGGACCTTCTTATTGACGATGAAACACAGAAATTGCATCGGAATTAAATACAAAAGGCAAAATGCCGACTTAAGTACACGAGGACTGTCTCTTCTTACTGTCTAAGATTTGAACCATTCCTGTGACTCTAGTTATAGATTCCGATGGTACACTCCAGGTTCATTGTATACCTCTGACCTTCTTATTGACGATGAAACACAGAAATTCCATCGGAATTAAATTGAATAGGCACAATGTCGACTTAAGTACCAGAAGACTGACTCTTCTTACTTTCTATGTTTTGAACCATTCCTGTGACAGTAGTTATAGATTCCGATGCTTCACTCCAGGTTTACTGTATCTCTTGGAAATTCGTATTGACGATGAAACACAGAAATTACATCGGAATTAAATAGAAAAGGCACAATGCCGACTTAAGTACAAGAAGACTGACTCTTGTTTCTGACTATGTTTTGATCCATTTCTGTGACACTAGTTATAGATTCCGATGCTTCACTTAAGGTTTACTGTATACCTTGGACCTTCTTATTGACGATGAAACACAGAAATTGCATCGGAATTAAATACAAAATGCACAATGCCGACTTAAGGACATGAAGACTGACTGTTCTTACTGACTATGTTTGAACCATTCCTGTGACACTAGTTATAGATTCCGATGCTTCACTTCAGGTTTATTGTATCCCTCTGACCCTCTTATTGACGAGGAAACACAGAAATTGCATCGGATTTAAATAGAAAAGGCACAATGTCGACTTAAGTACAAGAAGACTGAGTCTTCTAACTGTCTATGTTTTGAACCATTCCTGTGACACTCGTTATAGATTCCGATGCTTCACTCCAGGTTTACTGTATCCCTTGGAACTTCTTATTGACGATGAAACACAGAATTTGCATCGGATTTAAATAGAAAATTCACGATGCCCACTTAAGTATAAGAAGACTGACTCTTCTTTCTGACTGTGTTTTGAACCATTCCTGTGACACTAGTTATATTTTTCGATGCTCCACTTCAGGTTTACTGTATACCTTGGACCTTCTTATTGACGATGAAACACAGAAATTGCATTGGAATTAAATACAAAATTCACAATGCCGATTTAAGTACAAGAAGACTGACTTATCCTTCTGTCTATGTTTTGAACCATTCCTGTGACACAACTTTGGATTCCGATGCTTCACTTCAGGTTTACTGTATCTCTCTGACCTTCTTATTGACGATGAAACACAGAAATTGCATCGGAATTAAATACAAAATTCACAATGCCGAATTAAGTACAAGAAGACTGACGCTTCCTGGTGTCTATGTTTTGAACCATTAATGTGAGACTAGTTATAGATTCCGATGTTTCACTTCAGGTTTACTGTATCCCTCTGACCTTATTGCCGATGAAACACAGAAATTGCATCGGATCTAAATACAAAAAGCACAATGCCGACTTAAGGACAAGAAGACTGACTCTTCTTACTGACTATCTTTTGAACCATTCCTGTGACACTAGTTATAGATTCCGATGCTTCGCTTCAGGTTTACTGTTTCCCTTTAACCTTCTTATTGACGATGAAACACAGAAATTGCATCGGAATTAAATACAAAAGGCCCAATGCCGACATAAGTACAAGAAGACTGACTCTTCTTACTGTCTACATTTTGAACCATTCCAGTGACACTAGTTATACATTCCGATGCTTCACTTCAGGTTGACTGTATCCCTTGGACCTTCTTATTGACGATGAAACACAGAAATTGCATGGGAATTAAATACAAAAGGTAAAATGCCGACTTAAGTACGAGACGTCAGACTCTTCTTACTGTCTATGTTTTGAGCCATCCCTGTGACACTAGTTATAGATTCCGATGCTTCACTCCTGGTTTACTGTATTCCTTGGTCCTTCTTATTGACGATAAAACACAGAAATATCATCGGAATTAAATACAAAAGGCACAATGCCGACCTAAGTACAAGAAGACTGACTCTTCTTACTGACTATGATTTGAACTATTCGTGTGACACTAGTTACAAATTCCGATGCTTCACTTCATTCTTACTGTATGCCTCGGACCTTCTGATTGGCGATGAAACACAGAAATTGCATCGGAATTAAATACAAAAGGGACAATGCAGAATTAAGTACAAGATGACTGACTCTTCATATTGTCTATGTTTTGAACCATTCCTGTGACACTAGTTATAGATTCCGATGCTTCACTCCAGGTTTACTGTATCCCCTGGACCTTCTTATTGACAATGAAACACAGGAATCGCATCGGAATTAAATACAAAAGGCACAATGCCGACTTAAGTACAAGAAGACTGACGCTTCTTACTATCTATGTTTTGAACCATTCCATTGACACTAGTTATGGATTTCGATGCTTCACTCCAGGTTTACTGTATCCCTTGGACCTTGTTATTGGTAATGAAACACAGAAATTGCATCGGAATTAAATAGGAAACGTACAATGCCGAATTAAGTACAAGAAGACTGACTCTTCTTACTGTCTATGTTTTGAACCATTCCTGTGACACTAGTTATAGATTCCGATGCTACACTCCAGGTTTACTGTATCCCTTGGACCTTCTTATTGACGATGAAACACAGAGATTACATAGGAATTAAATACAAAAGGCACAATGCCGACTTAAGGTAAAAAGGCCTGACTGTTCTTACTTACTATGTTTTGAACCATTCCTGTGACACTAGTTATAGATTCCGATGCTTCGCTTCAGGTTTACTGTATCCCTTGGACCATCTTATTGACGATGAAACACAGAAATTGCATCTTAAGTAAATACAAAAGGCACAATGCCAACTTAAGTACAAGACGTCTGACTCTTCTTACTGTCTATTGTTTGAACCAATACTGTGACACTAGTTATAGATTCCGATGCTTCACGGCAGGTTTACTGTATCCGTTGGACCTTCTTATTGACGATGAAACACAAAAATTGCATCGGAATTACATACGAAAGGCACAATGCCAACTTAAGTACAAGAAGACTGACTCTTTTTACTGACTATGCTTTGAACCATTCCTGTGACACTAGTTGTAGATTCCGATTTTCTACTTCAGGTTTACTGTATCCCTTGGACCTTCTTATTGACGACGAAACACAGAAATTGCATCGGAATTAGATACAAAAGGCACAATGCCGACTTAAGTACAAGAAGACTGACTCTTCTTACTGACTATGTTTTGAACCATTCCTGTGGCACTAGTTATGGATTCCGATGTTTCACTTCAGGTTTACTGTATCCCTCTGACCTTCTTATTGACGATGAAACACAGAAATGGCATCGGAATTAAATACAAAAGGCACAATGCCGAATTAAGCACAAGAACACTGACCCTTCTTACTGTCAACTTTTGAACCAGTCCTGTGACACTAGTTATAGACTCCGATGCTTCACTCCAGGTTTGCTGTATCTCTTGGACCTTCTTATTGACGATGAAACACAGAAATTGCATCGGAATTAAATACAAAGGGACAATGCCGACTTAAGGAAAAGAAGTCTGACTCTTCTTACTGTCTATGTTTTGAGCCATCCCTGTGACACTAGTTATAGATTCCGATGCTTCACTCCACGTTTACTGTATCCCTTGGTCCTTCTTATTGACGATAAAACACAGAAATATCATCGAAATTAAGTACAAAAGGCACAATGCAGAATTAAGTACTAGATGACTGACTCTTCTTACTGTCTATGTTTTGAACCAGTCCTGTGACACTAGTTATAGATTCCGATGCTTCACTCCAGGTTTACTGTATCCCTTGGACCTTCTTATTGACGATGAAACACAGGAATCGCATCGGAATTAAATACAAAAGGCACAATGCCGACTTAAGTACAAGAAGACTGACGCTTCTTACTGTCTATGTTTTGAACCATTCCATTGACACTAGTTATAGATTCCGATGCTTCACTCCAGGTTTACTGTATCCCTTGGACCTTCTTATTGACGATGAAACACAGAAATTGCATCGGAATTAAATACAAAAGGCAAAATGCCGACTTAAGTACACGAGGACTGCCTCTTCTTACTGTCTAAGATTTGAACCATTCCTGTGACTCTAGTTATAGATTCCGATGCTACACTCCAGGTTCATTGTATCCCTCTGACCTTCTTATTGACGATGAAACACAGAAATTCCATCGGAATTAAATTGAATAGGTACAATGTCGACTTAAGTACCAGAAGACTGACTCTTCTTACTTTCTATGTTTTGAACCATTCCTGTGACAGTAGTTATAGATTCCGATGATTCACTCCAGGTTTACTGTATCTCTTGGAAATTCGTATTGACGATGAAACACAGAAATTACATCGGAATTAAATAGAAAAGGCACAATGCCGACTTAAGTACAAGAAGACTGACTCTTGTTTCTGACTATGTTTTGAACCATTCCTGTGACACTAATTATAGATTCCGATGCTTCACTTAAGGTTTACTGTATACCTTGGACCTTCTTATTGACGATGAAACACAGAAATTGCATCGGAATTAAATACAAAATGCACAATGCCGACTTAAGGACATGAAGACTGACTGTTCTTACTGACTATGTTTGAACCATTCCTGTGACACTAGTTATAGATTCCGATGCTTCACTTCAGGTTTATTGTATCCCTCTGACCCTCTTATTGGCGAGGAAACACAGAAATTGCATCGGAATTAAATAGAAAAGGCACAATGTCGACTTAAGTACAAGAAGACTGACTCTTCTAACTGTCTATGTTTTGAACCATTCCTGTGACACTCGTTATAGATTCCGATGCTTCACTCCAGGTTTACTGTATCCCTTGGAACTTCTTATTGACGATGAAACACAGAATTTGCATCGGATTTAAATAGAAAATTCACGATGCCCACTTAAGTATAAGAAGACTGACTCTTCTTTCTGACTGTGTTTTGAACCATTCCTGTGACACTAGTTATATTTTTCGATGCTCCACTTCAGGTTTACTGTATACCTTGGACCTTCTTATTGACGATGAAACACAGAAATTGCATTGGAATTAAATACAAAATTCACAATGCCGATTTAAGTACAAGAAGACTGACTTATCCTTCTGTCTATGTTTTGAACCATTCCTGTGACACAACTTTGGATTCCGATGCTTCACTTCAGGTTTACTGTATCTCTCTGACCTTCTTATTGACGATGAAACACAGAAATTGCATCGGAATTAAATACAAAATTCACAATGCCGAATTAAGTACAAGAAGACTGACGCTTCCTGCTGTCTATGTTTTGAACCATTAATGTGAGACTAGTTATAGATTCCGATGTTTCACTTCAGGTTTACTGTATCCCTTTAACCTTCTTATTGACGATGAAACACAGAAATTGCATCGGAATTAAATACAAAAGGCACAATGCCGGCGTAAGTACAAGAAGACTGACTCTTCTTACTGTCTACATTTTGAACCATTCCAGTGACACTAGTTATACATTCCGATGCTTCACTTCAGGTTGACTGTATCCCTTGGACCTTCTTATTGACGATGAAACACAGAAATTGCATGGGAATTAAATACAAAAGGTAAAATGCCGACTTAAGTACGAGACGTCAGACTCTTCTTACTGTCTATGTTTTGAGCCATCCCTGTGACACTAGTTATAGATTCCGATGCTTCACTCCTGGTTTACTGTATTCCTTGCTCCTTCTTATTGACGATAAAACACAGAAATATCATCGGAATTAAATACAAAAGGCACAATGCCGACCTAAGTACAAGAAGACTGACTCTTCTTACTGACTATGATTTGAACTATTCGTGTGACACTAGTTACAAATTCCGATGCTTCACTTCATTCTTACTGTATGCCTCGGACCTTCTGATTGGCGATGAAACACAGAAATTGCATTGGAATTAAATACAAAAGGGACAATGCAGAATTAAGTACAAGATGACTGACTCTTCATATTGTCTATGTTTTGAACCATTCCTGTGACACTAGTTATAGATTCCGATGCTTCACTCCAGGTTTACTGTATCCCCTGGACCTTCTTATTGACAATGAAACACAGGAATCGCATCGGAATTAAATACAAAAGGCACAATGCCGACTTAAGTACAAGAAGACTGACGCTTCTTACTATCTATGTTTTGAACCATTCCATTGACACTAGTTATGGATTTCGATGCTTCACTCCAGGTTTACTGTATCCCTTGGACCTTGTTATTGGTAATGAAACACAGAAATTGCATCGGAATTAAATAGGAAACGTACAATGCCGACTTAAGTACAAGAAGACTGACTATTCTTACTGACTATGTTTGAACCATTCCTGTGACACTAGTTATAGAATCCGATGCTTCACTTCGGGATTACTGTATCCCTCTGACCTTCTTATTGACGATGAAACATAGAAATTGCATCGGAATTAAATACAGAAGGCACAATGCCAACTTATGTACAAGAAGACTGACTCTTCTTACTGTCTATGTTTTGAGCAATCCCTGTGACACTAGTTATAGATTCCGATGCTTCACTCCAGGTTTACTGTATCCCTTGGTCCTTCTTATTGACGATAAAACACAGAAATATCATCGGAATTAAATACAAAAGGCAAAATGCCGACTTAAGTACAAGAAGACTGACACTCTCACTTTCTACGATTTGAACCTCTCCTGTGAGTCCAGTTTTAGATTCCGATGCTACACTTCAGCTCTACTGTATACCTTGCACCTTCTTATTGACGATGAAACACAGACATTGCATCAGAAACTAATACAAAAGGCACGATGGCGACTTAAGTACAAGAGGACTGACACTCTCACATTCTACGATTTGAACCTCTCCTGTGAGTCCAGTTTATGATTCCGATGCTTCACTTCAGGTTTACTGTATACGTTGCACCTTCTTGTTGACGATGAAACACAGAAATTGCATCCGAATTTAATACAAAAATCACAGTGCCGACTTAAGTACAAGTGGACTGACACTCTCACTTTCTACGATTTGAACCTCTCCTGTGAGTCCAGTTTTAGATTCCGATGCTTCACTTCAGGTTTACTGTATACCTTGCACCTTCTTATTGACGATGAAACACAGAAATTGCATCCGAATTTAATACAAAAATCACAATGCCGACTTAAGTACAAGAGGACTGACACTCTCACTTTCTACGATTTGAACCTCTCCTGTGAGTCCAGTTTTAGATTCCGATGCTTCACATCAGGTTTACTGTATCCCTTGGACCTTCTTATTGACGATGAAACACATAGTTTGCATCCGAATTTAATACAAAAGGCACAATGCCGACTTAAGTACAAGAGGCCTGACCTTCTAACTTTCTATGATTTGAACTTCTCCTGTGAGTCCAGTTTTAGATTCCGATGCTTCGCTTCAGGTTTACTGTATCCCTTGGACCTTCTTATTGACGATGAAACACAGAAATTGCATCCGAATTTAATACAAAAGGCACAATGCCGACTTAAGTAAAAGAGGACTGACACTCTCACATTCTATGATTTGAATCTCTCCTGTGAGTCAAGTTTTAGATTCCGATGCTTCACTTCAGGTTTACTGTATACCATGCACCTTCTTATTGACGATGAAACACAGAAATTGCATTTGAATTTAATACAAAGAGCACAATGCCGACTTAAGTACAAGTGGACTGACACTCTCACTTTCTACGATTTGAGCCTCTCCTGTGAGACCAGTTTTAGATTCCGCTGTTTCACTTCTGGTTTACTGTATTCCTTGGACCTTCTGATTGACGATGAAACACATAGTTTGCATCCGAATTTAATACAAAGGGCACAATGCCGACTTAAGTAATAGAGGACTGACACTCTCATTTTCTATGATTTGAATCTCTCCTGTGAGTCCAGTTGTAGATTCCGATGCTGCACTTCAGCTTTACTGTATACCTTGCACCTTCTTATTGACGATGAAACACAGAAATTGCATCCAAATTTAATACAAAAAGCACAATGCCGTCTTAAGTACAAGTGGACTGACACTCTCACTTTCTACGATTTGAACCTCTCCTGTGAGTCCAGTTTTGGATTCCGATGCCTCACTTCAGGTTTACTGTATACCTTGCACCTTCTTATTGACGATGAAACACAGAAATTGCATCCGAAACTAATACAAAAGGCACAATGCCGACTTAAGTACAAGAGGACTGACACTCTCACTTTCTACGATTTGAACCTCTCCTGTGATGTACAGTTTTAGATTCCGATGCTTCACTTCAGGTTTACTGTATACCTTGCACCTTCTTGTTGACGATGAAACACAGAAATTGCATCCGAATTTAATACAAAAATCACAATGCCGTCTTAAGTACAAGAGGACTGACACTCTCAGTTTCTACGATATGAACCTCTCCTGTGAGTCCAGTTTTAGATTCCGATGCTTCACTTCAGGTTTACTGTATACCTTGCACCTTCTTATTGACGATGAAACACAGAAATTGCATCCGAATTTAATACAAAAGGCACAATGCCGACTGATGTAAAAGAGGACTGACACTCTCACTTTCTATGATTTCAATCTGTCCTTTGAGTCCAGTTTTAGATTCCGATGCTACACTTCAGCTTTACTGTATACCTTGCACCTTCTTATTGACGATGAAACACAGAAATTTGCCTTCGAATTTAATACAAAAAGCACAATGCCGACTTAAGTACAAGTGGACTGACACTCTCACTTTCTACGATTTGAACCTCTCCTGTGAGTCCAGTTTTGGATTCCGATGCCTCAGTTCAGGTTTACTGTATACCTTGCACCTTCTTATTGACGATGAAACACAGAAATTGCATCCGAAACTAATACAAAAGGCACAATGCCGACTTCAGTACAAGAGGACTGACACTCTCACTTTCTACGATTTGAACCTCTCCTGTGAGTCCAGTATTAGATTCCGATGGTACACTTCAGCTTTACTGTATACCATCCACCTTCTTATTGACGATGAAACACAGAAATTGCATCCGAAACTAATACAAAAGGCACAATGCCGACTTAAGTACAAGAGGACTGACACTCTCAGTTTCTATGATTTGAACCACTCCTGTGAGTCCAGTTTTAGATTCCGATGCTTCACTTCAGGTTTACTGTATACTTTGCACCTTCTTATTGACGATAAAACACAGAAATTGCATCCGAATTTAATACAAAAATCACAATGCCGACTTAAGTACAAGAGGACTGACAGTCTCACTTTCTACGATTTGAACCTCTCCTGTGAGTCCAGTTTTAGATTCCGATGCTTCACTTCAGGTTTACTGTATACCTTGCAACTTCTTATTGACGATTAAACACAGAAATTGCATCCGAATTTAATACAAAAATCACAATGCCGACTTAAGTACAAGAGGACTGACACTCTCACAATCTACGATTTGAACCTCTCCTGTGAGTCCAGTTTTAGATTCCGATGCTTCACTTCAGGTTTACTGTATACGTTGCACCTTCTTATTGACGATGAAACACAGAAATTGCATCCGAATTTAATACAAAAATCACAGTGCCGACTTACGTACAAGTGGACTGACACTCTCACTTTCTACGATTTGAACCTCTCCTGTGAGTCCAGTTTTAGATTCCGATGCTTCACTTCAGGTTTACTGTATACCTTACACCTTCTTATTGACGATGAAACATAGAAATTGCATCCGAATTTAATACAAAAATCACAATGCCGACTTAAGTACAAGAGGACTGACACTCTCACTTTCTACGATTTGAACCACTCCTGTGAGTCCAGTTTTAGATTCCGATGCTTCACATCATGTTTACTGTATCCCTTTGACCTTCTTATTGACGATGAAACACATAGTTTGCATCCGAATTTAATACAAAAGGCACAATGCCGACTTAAGTACTAGAGGACTGACCTTCTAACTTTCTTTGATTTGAACTTCTCCTGTGGGTCCAGTTTTAGCTTCCGATGCTTCACTTCAAATTTACTGTATCCCTTGGACCTTCTTATTGACGATGAAACACAGAAATTGCATCCGAATTTAATACAAAAGGCACAATGCCGACTTAAGTAAAAGAGGACTGACACTCTCACTTTCTATGATTTGAATCTCTCCTGTGAGTCAAGTTTTAGATTCCGATGCTTCACTTCAGGTTTACTGTGAACCTTGAACCTTCTTATTGACGATGAAACACAGAAATTGCATCCGAATTTAATACAAAATGCACAATGCCGACATAAGTACAAGTGGACTGACACTCTCACTTTCTATGATTTGAATCTCTCCTGTGAGTCACGTTTTAGATTCCGATGCTTCACTTCAGGTTTACTGTATACCTTGCACCTTCTTATTGACGATGAAACACAGAAATTGCATTTGAATTTAATACAAAGAGCACAATGCCGACTTAAGTACAAGTGGACTGACACTCTCACTTTCTACGATTTGAGCCTCTCCTGTGAGACCAGTTTTAGATTCCGCTGTTTCACTTCTGGTTTACTGCATCCCTTGGACCTTCTGATTGACGATGAAACACATAGTTTGCATCCGAATTTAATACAAAAGGCACAATGCCGACTTAAGTAATAGAGGACTGACACTCTCACTTTCTATGATTTGAATCTCTCCTGTGAGTCCAGTTTTAGATTCCGATGCTACACTTCAGCTTTACTGTATACCTTGCACCTTCTTATTGACGATGAAACACAGAAATTGCATCCGAATTTAATACAAAAATCACAATGCCGTCTTAAGTACAAGAGGACTGACACTCTCACTTTCTACGATATGAACCTCTCCTGTGAGTCCAGTTTTAGATTCCGATGCTTCACTTCTGGTTTACTGTATACCTTGCACCTTCTTATTGACGATGAAACACAGAAATTGCATCCGAATTTAATACAAAAGGCACAATGCCGACTAATGTAAAAGAGGACTGACACTCTCACTTTCTATGATTTCAATCTGTCCTTTGAGTCCAGTTTTAGATTCCGATGCTACACTTCAGCTTTACTGTATACCTTGCACCTTCTTATTGACGATGAAACACAGAAATTGCCTTCGAATTTAATACAAAAAGCACAATGCCGACTTAAGTACAAGTGGACTGACACTCTCACTTTCTACGATTTGAACCTCTCCTGTGAGTCCAGTTTTGGATTCCGATGCCTCAGTTCAGGTTTACTGTATACCTTGCGCCTTCTTATTGACGATGAAACACAGAAATTGCATCCGAAACGAATACAAAAGGCACAATGCCGACTTCAGTACAAGAGGACTGACACTCTCACTTTCTACGATTTGAACCTCTCCTGTGAGTCCAGTATTAGATTCCGATGCTACACTTCAGGTTTACTGTATACCTTGCACCTTCTTATTGACGATAAAACACAGAAATTGCATCCGAATTTAATACAAAAATCACAATGCCGACTTAAGTACAAGAGGACTGACAGTCTCACTTTCTACGATTTGAACCTCTCCTGTGAGTCCAGTTTTAGATTCCGATGCTTCACTTCAGGTTTACTGTATACCTTGCAACTTCTTATTGACGATTAACCACAGAAATTGCATCCGAATTTAATACAAAAATCACAATGCCGACTTAAGTACAAGAGGACTGACACTCTCACAATCTACGATTTGAACCTCTCCTGTGAGTCCAGTTTTAGATTCCGATGCTTCACTTCAGGTTTACTGTATACGTTGCACCTTCTTATTGACGATGAAACACAGAAATTGCATCCGAATTTAATACAAAAATCACAGTGCCGACTTACGTACAAGTGGACTGACACTCTCACTTTCTACGATTTGAACCTCTCCTGTGAGTCCAGTTTTAGATTCCGATGCTTCACTTCAGGTTTACTGTATACCTTACACCTTCTTATTGACGATGAAACATAGAAATTGCATCCGAATTTAATACAAAAATCACAATGCCGACTTAAGTACAAGAGGACTGACACTCTCACTTTCTACGATTTGAACCACTCCTGTGAGTCCAGTTTTAGATTCCGATGCTTCACATCATGTTTACTGTATCCCTTTGACCTTCTTATTGACGATGAAACACATAGTTTGCATCCGAATTTAATACAAAAGGCACAATGCCGACTTAAGTACTAGAGGACTGACCTTCTAACTTTCTTTGATTTGAACTTCTCCTGTGTGTCCAGTTTTAGCTTCCGATGCTTCACTTCAAATTTACTGTATCCCTTGGACCTTCTTATTGACGATGAAACACAGAAATTGCATCCGAATTTAATACAAAAGGCACAATGCCGACTTAAGTAAAAGAGGACTGACACTCTCACTTTCTATGATTTGAATCTCTCCTGTGAGTCAAGTTTTAGATTCCGATGCTTCACTTCAGGTTTACTGTGAACCTTGAACCTTCTTATTGACGATGAAACACAGAAATTGCATCCGAATTTAATACAAAAAGCACAATGCCGCCATAAGTACAAGTGGACTGACACTCTCACTTTCTATGATTTGAATCTCTCCTGTGAGTCACGTTTTAGATTCCGATGCTTCACTTCAGGTTTACTGTATACCTTGCACCTTCTTATTGACGATGAAACACAGAAATTGCATTTGAATTTAATACAAAGAGCACAATGCCGACTTAATTACAAGTGGACTGACACTCTCACTTTCTACGATTTGAGCCTCTCCTGTGAGACCAGTTTTAGATTCCGCTGTTTCACTTCTGGTTTACTGCATCCCTTGGACCTTCTGATTGACGATGAAACACATAGTTTGCATCCGAATTTAATACAAAAGGCACAATGCCGACTTAAGTAATAGAGGACTGACACTCTCACTTTCTATGATTTGAATCTCTCCTGTGAGTCCAGTTTTAGATTCCGATGCTACACTTCAGCTTTACTGTATACCTTGCACCTTCTTATTGACGATGAAACACAGAAATTGCATCCAAATTTAATACGAAAACCGCAATGCCGACATAAGTACAAGTGGACTGACACTCTCACTTTCTACGATTTGAACCTCTCCTGTGAGTCCAGTTTTGGATTCCGATGCCTCACTTCAGGTTTACTGTATACCTTGCACCTTCTTATTGACGATGAAACACAGAAATTGCATCCGAAACTAATACAAAAGGCACAATGCCGACTTCAGTACAAGAGGACTGACACTCTCACTTTCTAAGATTTGAACCTCTCCGGTGAGTCCAGTTTTAGATTCCGATGCTACACTTCAGCTTTACTGTATACCTTGCACCTTCTTATTGACGATGAAACACAGAAATTGCATCCGAAACTAATACAAAAGGCACAATGCCGACTTAAGTACAAGAGGACTGACCCCCCTCACTTTCTATGATTTGAACCACTCCTGTGAGTCCAGTTTTAGATTCAGATGCTTCACTTCAGGTTTATTGTATACCTTGCACCTTCTTATTGACGATAAAACACAGAAATTGCATCCGAATTTAATACAAAAATCACAATGCCGACTTAAGTACAAGAGGACTGACGCTCTCACTTTCTACGATTTGAACCTCTCCTGTGAGTCCAGTTTTAGATTCCGATGCTTCACTTCAGGTTTACTGTATACCTTGCAACTTCTTATTGACGATGAAACACAGAAATTGCATCCGAATTTAATACGAAAATCACAATGCCGACTTAAGTACAAGAGGTCTGACACTCTCTACGATTTGAACCTTTCCTGTGAGTCCAGTTTTAGATTCCAATGCTTCACTTCAGCTTAACTGTATACCTTGCACCTTTTTATTGACGATGAAACACAGAAATTGCATCCGAATTTAATACAAAAATCACAATGCCGACTTAACTACAAGAGGACTGACACTCTCACTTTCTACGATTTGAACCTCTCCTTTGAGTCCAGTTTTAGATTCCGATGCTTCACTTCAGGTTTACTGTATACCTTGCACCTTCTTATTGACGACGAAACACAGAAATTGCATCCGAATTTAATGCAAAAGGCACAATGCCGACTTCAGTACAGGAGGACTGACACTCTCACTTTCTACGATTTGAACCTCTCCTTTGAGTCCAGTTTTAGATTCCGATGCTTCACTTCAGGTTTACTGTATACCTTGCACCTTCATATTGACGATGAAACACAGAAATTGGATCCGAATTTAATACAAAAATCACAATGCCGACTTAAGTACAAGAGGACTGACACTCTCTACGATTTGAACCTCTCCTGTGAGTCTAGTTTTAGATTCCGATGCTTCACTTCAGGTTAACTGTATACCTTGCACCTTGTTATTGACGATGAAACACAGAAATTGCATCCGAATTTAATACAAAAACAACAATGCCGACTTAAGTACAAGAGGACTGACACTCTCTACGATTTGAACCTCCCCTGTGAGTCCAGTTTTAGATTCCGATGCTTCACTTCAGGTTAACTGTATCCCTTGGACCTTCTTATTGACGATGAAACACAGAAATTGCATCCGAATTTAATACAAAAGGCACAATGCCGACTTAAGTACAAGAGGCCTGACCTTCTAACTTTCTATGATTTGAACTTCTCCTGTGAGTCCAGTTTTAGATTCCGATGCTTCGCTTCGGGTTTACTGTATCCCTTGGACCTTCTTATTGACGATGAAACACAGAAATTGCATCCGAATTTAATACAAAAGGCACAATGCCGACTTAAGTAAAAGAGGACTGACACTCTCACTTTCTACGATTTGAACCTCTCCTGTGATGTACAGTTTTAGATTCCGATGCTTCACTTCAGGTTTACTGTATACCATGCACCTTCTTATTGACGATGAAACACAGAAATTGCATTTGAATTTAATACAAAGAGCACAATGCCGACTTAAGTACAAGTGGACTGACACTCTCACTTTCTACGATTTGAGCCTCTCCTGTGAGACCAGTTTTAGATTCCGCTGTTTCACTTCTGGTTTACTGTATTCCTTGGACCTTCTGATTGACGATGAAACACATAGTTTGCATCCGAATTTAATACAAAGGGCACAATGCCGACTTAAGTAATAGAGGACTGACACTCTCACTTTCTATGATTTGAATCTCTCCTGTGAGTCCAGTTGTAGATTCCGATGCTACACTTCAGCTTTACTGTATACCTTGCACCTTCTTATTGACGATGAAACACAGAAATTGCATCCAAATTTAATACGAAAACCGCAATGCCGACATAAGTACAAGTGGACTGACACTCTCAGTTTCTACGATATGAACCTCTCCTGTGAGTCCAGTTTTGGATTCCGATGCCTCAGTTCAGGTTTACTGTATACCTTGCACCTTCTTATTGACGATGAAACACAGAAATTGCATCCGAATTTAATACAAAAGGCACAATGCCGACTAATGTAAAAGAGGACTGACACTCTCACTTTCTATGATTTCAATCTGTCCTTTGAGTCCAGTTTTAGATTCCGATGCTACACTTCAGCTTTACTGTATACCTTGCACCTTCTTATTGACGATGAAACACAGAAATTTGCCTTCGAATTTAATACAAAAAGCACAATGCCGACTTAAGTACAAGTGGACTGACACTCTCACTTTCTACGATTTGAACCTCTCCTGTGAGTCCAGTTTTGGATTCCGATGCCTCAGTTCAGGTTTACTGTATACCTTGCACCTTCTTATTGACGATGAAACACAGAAATTGCATCCGAAACTAATACAAAAGGCACAATGCCGACTTCAGTACAAGAGGACTGACACTCTCACTTTCTACGATTTGAACCTCTCCTGTGAGTCCAGTATTAGATTCCGATGGTACACTTCAGCTTTACTGTATACCATCCACCTTCTTATTGACGATGAAACACAGAAATTGCATCCGAAACTAATACAAAAGGCACAATGCCGACTTAAGTACAAGAGGACTGACACTCTCAGTTTCTATGATTTGAACCACTCCTGTGAGTCCAGTTTTAGATTCCGATGCTTCACTTCAGGTTTACTGTATACTTTGCACCTTCTTATTGACGATAAAATACAGAAATTGCATCCGAATTTAATACAAAAATCACAATGCCGACTTAAGTACAAGAGGACTGACAGTCTCACTTTCTACGATTTGAACCTCTCCTGTGAGTCCAGTTTTAGATTCCGATGCTTCACTTCAGGTTTACTGTATACCTTGCAACTTCTTATTGACGATTAAACACAGAAATTGCATCCGAATTTAATACAAAAATCACAATGCCGACTTAAGTACAAGAGGACTGACACTCTCACAATCTACGATTTGAACCTCTCCTGTGAGTCCAGTTTTAGATTCCGATGCTTCACTTCAGGTTTACTGTATACGTTGCACCTTCTTATTGACGATGAAACACAGAAATTGCATCCGAATTTAATACAAAAATCACAGTGCCGACTTACGTACAAGTGGACTGACACTCTCACTTTCTACGATTTGAACCTCTCCTGTGAGTCCAGTTTTAGATTCCGATGCTTCACTTCAGGTTTACTGTATACCTTACACCTTCTTATTGACGATGAAACATAGAAATTGCATCCGAATTTAATACAAAAATCACAATGCCGACTTAAGTACAAGAGGACTGACACTCTCACTTTCTACGATTTGAACCACTCCTGTGAGTCCAGTTTTAGATTCCGATGCTTCACATCATGTTTACTGTATCTCTTTGACCTTCTTATTGACGATGAAACACATAGTTTGCATCCGAATTTAATACAAAAGGCACAATGCCGACTTAAGTACTAGAGGACTGACCTTCTAACTTTCTTTGATTTGAACTTCTCCTGTGGGTCCAGTTTTAGCTTCCGATGCTTCACTTCAAATTTACTGTATCCCTTGGACCTTCTTATTGACGATGAAACACAGAAATTGCATCCGAATTTAATACAAAAGGCACAATGCCGACTTAAGTAAAAGAGGACTGACACTCTCACTTTCTATGATTTGAATCTCTCCTGTGAGTCAAGTTTTAGATTCCGATGCTTCACTTCAGGTTTACTGTGAACCTTGAACCTTCTTATTGACGATGAAACACAGAAATTGCATCCGAATTTAATACAAAAAGCACAATGCCGACATAAGTACAAGTGGACTGACACTCTCACTTTCTATGATTTGAATCTCTCCTGTGAGTCACGTTTTAGATTCCGATGCTTCACTTCAGGTTCACTGTATACCTTGCACCTTCTTATTGACGATGAAACACAGAAATTGCATTTGAATTTAATACAAAGAGCACAATGCCGACTTAAGTACAAGTGGACTGACACTCTCACTTTCTACGATTTGAGCCTCTCCTGTGAGACCAGTTTTAGATTCCGCTGTTTCACTTCTGGTTTACTGCATCCCTTGGACCTTCTGATTGACGATGAAACACATAGTTTGCATCCGAATTTAGTACAAAAGGCACAATGCCGACTTAAGTAATAGAGGACTGACACTCTCACTTTCTATGATTTGAATCTCTCCTGTGAGTCCAGTTTTAGATTCCGATGCTACACTTCAGCTTTACTGTATACCTTGCACCTTCTTATTGACGATGAAACACAGAAATTGCATCCAAATTTAATACAAAAAGCACAATGCCGACTTAAGTACAAGTGGACTGACACTCTCACTTTCTACGATTTGAACCTCTCCTGTGATGTACAGTTTTAGATTCCGATGCTTCACTTCAGGTTTACTGTATACCTTGCACCTTCTTATTGACGATGAAACACAGAAATTGCATCCGAATTTAATACAAGAATCACAATGCCGTCTTAAGTACAAGAGGACTGACACTCTCACTTTCTACGATATGAACCTCTCCTGTCAGTCCAGTTTTAGATTCCGATGCTTCACTTCAGGTTTACTGTATACCTTGCACCTTCTTATTGACGATGAAACACAGAAATTGCATCCGAATTTAATACAAAAGGCACAATGCCGACTAATGTAAAAGAGGACTGACACTCTCACTTTCTATGATTTCAATCTGTCCTTTGAGTCCAGTTTTAGATTCCGATGCTACACTTCAGCTTTACTGTATACCTTGCACCTTCTTATTGACGATGAAACACAGAAATTGCCTTCGAATTTAATACAAAAAGCACAATGCCGACTTAAGTACAAGTGGACTGACACTCTCACTTTCTACGATTTGAACCTCTCCTGTGAGTCCAGTATTAGATTCCGATGCTACACTTCAGCTTTACTGTACACCATCCACCTTCTTATTGACGATGAAACACAGAAATTGCATCCGAAACTAATACAAAAGGCACAATGCCGACTTAAGTACAAGAGGACTGACACTCTCAGTTTCTATGATTTGAACCACTCCTGTGAGACCAGTTTTAGATTCCGATGCTTCACTTCAGGTTTACTGTATACCTTGCACCTTCTTATTGACGATAAAACACAGAAATTGCATCCGAATTTAATACAAAAATCACAATGCCGACTTAAGTACAAGAGGACTTACAGTCTCACTTTCTACGATTTGAACCTCTCCTGTGAGTCCAGTTTTAGATTCCGATGCTTCACTTCAGGTTTACTGTATACCTTGCAACTTCTTATTGACGATTAACCACAGAAATTGCATCCGAATTTAATACAAAAATCACAATGCCGACTTAAGTACAAGAGGACTGACACTCTCACAATCTACGATTTGAACCTCTCCTGTGAGTCCAGTTTTAGATTCCGATGCTTCACTTCAGGTTTACTGTATACGTTGCACCTTCTTATTGACGATGAAACACAGAAATTGCATCCGAATTTAATACAAAAATCACAGTGCCGACTTACGTACAAGTGGACTGACACTCTCACTTTCTACGATTTGAACCTCTCCTGTGAGTCCAGTTTTAGATTCCGATGCTTCACTTCAGGTTTACTGTATACCTTACACCTTCTTATTGACGATGAAACATAGAAATTGCATCCGAATTTAATACAAAAATCACAATGCCGACTTAAGTACAAGAGGACTGACACTCTCACTTTCTACGATTTGAACCACTCCTGTGAGTCCAGTTTTAGATTCCGATGCTTCACATCATGTTTACTGTATCCCTTTGACCTTCTTATTGACGATGAAACACATAGTTTGCATCCGAATTTAATACAAAAGGCACAATGCCGACTTAAGTACTAGAGGACTGACCTTCTAACTTTCTTTGATTTGAACTTCTCCTGTGTGTCCAGTTTTAGCTTCCGATGCTTCACTTCAAATTTACTGTATCCCTTGGACCTTCTTATTGACGATGAAACACAGAAATTGCATCCGAATTTAATACAAAAGGCACAATGCCGACTTAAGTAAAAGAGGACTGACACTCTCACTTTCTATGATTTGAATCTCTCCTGTGAGTCAAGTTTTAGATTCCGATGCTTCACTTCAGGTTTACTGTGAACCTTGAACCTTCTTATTGACGATGAAACACAGAAATTGCATCCGAATTTAATACAAAAAGCACAATGCCGACATAAGTACAAGTGGACTGACACTCTCACTTTCTATGATTTGAATCTCTCCTGTGAGTCACGTTTTAGATTCCGATGCTTCACTTCAGGTTTACTGTATACCTTGCACCTTCTTATTGACGATGAAACACAGAAATTGCATTTGAATTTAATACAAAGAGCACAATGCCGACTTAATTACAAGTGGACTGACACTCTCACTTTCTACGCGATTTGAGCCTCTCCTGTGAGACCAGTTTTAGATTCCGCTGTTTCACTTCTGGTTTACTGCATCCCTTGGACCATCTGATTGACGATGAAACACATAGTTTGCATCCGAATTTAATACAAAAGGCACAATGCCGACTTAAGTAATAGACGACTGACACTCTCACTTTCTATGATTTGAATCTCTCCTGTGAGTCCAGTTTTAGATTCCGATGCTACACTTCAGCTTTACTGTATACCTTGCACCTTCTTATTGACGATGAAACACAGAAATTGCATCCAAATTTAATACGAAAACCGCAATGCCGACTTAAGTACAAGTGGACTGACACTCTCACTTTCTACGATTTGAACCTCTCCTGTGAGTCCAGTTTTGGATTCCGATGCCTCACTTCAGGTTTACTGTATACCTTGCACCTTCTTATTGACGATGAAACACAGAAATTGCATCCGAAACTAATACAAAAGGCACAATGCCGACTTCAGTACAAGAGGACTGACACTCTCACTTTCTAAGATTTGAACCTCTCCGGTGAGTCCAGTTTTAGATTCCGATGCTACACTTCAGCTTTACTGTATACCTTGCACCTTCTTATTGACGATGAAACACAGAAATTGCATCCGAAACTAATACAAAAGGCACAATGCCGACTTAAGTACAAGAGGACTGACCCTCTCACTTTCTATGATTTGAACCACTCCTGTGAGTCCAGTTTTAGATTCCGATGCTTCACTTCAGGTTTACTGTATACCTTGCACCTTCTTATGACGATAAAACACAGAAATTGCATCCGAATTTAATACAAAAATCACAATGCCGACTTAAGTACAAGAGGACTGACGCTCTCACTTTCTACGATTTGAACCTCTCCTGTGAGTCCAGTTTTAGATTCCGATGCTTCACTTCAGGTTTACTGTATACCTTGCAACTTCTTATTGACGATGAAACACAGAAATTCCATCCGAATTTAATACGAAAATCACAATGCCGACTTAAGTACAAGAGGTCTGACACTCTCTACGATTTGAACCTTTCCTGTGAGTCCAGTTTTAGATTCCAATGCTTCACTTCAGCTTAACTGTATACCTTGCACCTTCTTATTGACGATGAAACACAGAAATTGCATCCGAATTTAATACAAAAATCACAATGCCGACTTAACTACAAGAGGACTGACACTCTCATTTCTACGATTTGAACCTCTCCTTTGAGTCCAGTTTTAGATTCCGATGCTTCACTTCAGGTTTACTGTATACCTTGCACATTCTTATTGACGACGAAACACAGAAATTGCATCCGAATTTAATGCAAAAGGCACAATGCCGACTTCAGTACAGGAGGACTGACACTCTCACTTTCTACGATTTGAACCTCTCCTTTTAGTCCAGTTTAGATTCCGATGCTTCACTTCAGGTTTACTGTATACCTTGCACCTTCATATTGACGATGAAACACAGAAATTGCATCCGAATTTAATACAAAAATCACAATGCCGACTTAAGTACAAGAGGACTGACACTCTCTACGATTTGAACCTCTCCTGTGAGTCTAGTTTTAGATTCCGATGCTTCACTTCAGGTTAACTGTATACCTTGCACCTTGTTATTGACGATGAAACACAGAAATTGCATCCGAATTTAATACAAAAACAACAATGCCGACTTAAGTA